>NC_051089.1:5778475-6068475 GCF_901709675.1 Syngnathus acus | reverse complement strand
GACTGACCAAGTAGTGGATCGTTCAAGATGAGTGCTAACACCACAGTAGCACAAGAAAGGACAATTACCCGCAATCTCGCCGACTGCTAGCGGCGCGGTCTTATGCAAGCGTTTGCGAGTGTGTGAGTGTGTTTGCGTGCGAGCACGTGCTCGTCAGCCCTTCGCAAGGCGTCAGGAAGGCCCCCCCCGTCTGCCCGGCCAGTCATCTGTCACCATTACAGGACAAAGGCGGCGGCATCTCAGGGCCATTACCAAGATTGCTGGAGATGATTTGGAGTGTCCTCCTCTGCCCAGAGAAAATCATTTCCTCACAAAAGGGGGCCGCCCTTCGACTCCGAGAACCCCCGAACGAACTAAAGTTCAGCCTCGGGTAGATGGGAGAAGAATGAATGAGGATGCAGAACAGGGAGAGGGAAAATAATTAGTGCAGTCCCTCCTGGGGTGAAGGAAGAAATCAGTACAGAGTAATCAACTCAAAGTGAATCCTGCCAGACGGAAATGTGCGCAAAGTAGGTGAGTAATGAAGTTGAATTAGCCAATTGCTCTGACACCTTTGTGTTTGGCGCACGCACACGGCGATACACACAAACTCACCACATGTACACGATTCTGACACACATAGATCATGATGAATTGTGCTCTTGGCTAGCCTAGATTGTTTTTAAGGTTTAATTCAGTTTCTTCTTGTGCTTGGATGAGCAGCTGTGTGTGAGCATGTGTGTGTGTACCAAAAAGAAAGACAGACAGACAGACAGAAAGCAAGAAAAAAGCAAGAAAGCAAGCAAGAAAGAAAGAAAGGAAAAAAGAAAGAAAGCAAGAAAGCAAGAAAGAAAGAACAAACAGGCATTATGAATTTCAGGTCTAATGTACTGCAGCAGGTCAAAGAGGTAGAGTGAGAGAGAAAGTGTGTATGAGAGCGAGAGAGAAAAGGGAGAGAGAGCCCATGTGTGTGTGAGGGAAAAAAAACAGAGCAAGCAAGCCTTTGGTCACCATGGAAATGACAAAACCTGATCAATACTCAAGGTTACGACCTCTATACCTTCTTCCCCACTTATTGCACTAGCCTAATTTTCCCATCCTACACCTCCTATCCATCCATCCCTCCCATCCCTCCTATCATTTATCCATCCCTCCTATCCCTCCCTCCATCTCTCCATCCTTCCATCCAGCCGTCCGTCTGTCCATCCATCCAACCAGAGATAGCCCCCAAAATCCCCATGCGGCTGCCAATAAGCCTCTAAAAGAGCTGTTGAACTGCAGTCGAGGAGAGAAAAGCAAACGGCAATCTCTTGTCCGTCAAATGCTCTTCTCCAAAAACCGTCAAACCTTTGTGAATGAACGAGCGGCACTAACGTTTGGCGTTGAAAACAAAATGGGAGAGAAAGCAAGGAGCGGGAGGATGACATTAAACCGGTTAAAACCCCTCAGCCGACTGCACCATATATGATTTGACAAAGGCCGGCAAACTATCTAAATTGCACGGTTTTTAGCGGCTCGGCTGCCTCGTGCGCCCACTGAGATGACTAGTGAGGCGTGAGGCTGTCAGCCGGCGTCAAAGCACCTTTCTCTCACCGCTTTCTTCTCCTCCTAGCCGTTATTGTCATCATCATCATCATCATCACTGCAGCCCTTTCAGACGCCAAACTTTGTCCCTTTATCCCCCTCCCACTTGTGCCTCTACCTCCGCACGCCACTGAAATTACCCTTTCATTTTGTTGTGCCATAAAATTACAGACTGGCCAAGATTGGACGCCTGTTTCTGACAAGGGAGGGAGGGGCGAGGAGGAATCAATGTTTTTCTCCTCTGTGTGTGTGTGTGTGTGTGCGTGTGTGTGTATGATCAATGTGGCATTTTCCACGTGTGTGTTGTCACGTCTCAGAGCGATCGCTGAGGATAATAATGGGGCTCTTGGTAATGCCAGGCTGCAGGGGCAAAGAGCCCCGTTTTACTGGAGATGGCAAATTTGTCCAATCAGTAAGTAGGAAAATGACAAAGTGGCGCTGGAGGTGAGTGTGGCAAAGTGCGCAAGTTGATCCCATCACAGCACAACTGCACAGCCTTGAAAGCCTCGAAACTCCAACGTCCCCCAAAGCCGTACAGTACCAGGCCAAAAAATGCACCTTAAAACCCAAACTACTTTTCCTCTTAAAACATAATAATAATAATAATAATAATAATAAAACACTTCTTCTTAATTGAGAAGACTTGCAAGTGGCGTCTTAGTGTCGGCGTTGGTGTTAGCGGAGACGGCGTCTGTCCTTATCAAGACTACAACATCCTTTGATAAGCCCGTCTGGTCAATTAATAACCCGCATCAATATTAGCGTGTTTGAATAAGGTGCGGGAGAGTACGAGCGTAATGCCGCCGTTTCGTTATCGGCCTTCATAGTTGACATTTGGATCCGCTGATACACACTCACTTCCTTGTTGGTTCAGAGTCAAAACAAACAGTGTAGCCTAAATCTGTTCATCCGCCACTCACGACTTTTCTCATGAAAGCTTTCTGGATGCTCGCCAGCTCCTTTTCACCTGCGCACGAGAGCGCTAAGGTGACCTTTCAGCCTCGTGAATGGCGCCGCGCCGCTGACGGACCTCTTCACCTGCCGCGGCGCGCTCTTTGTGGCGGCGCGGCCTGCGACGCTCGGACAAAAGAACAGCACGTGAAACGGGCGCGACTTTTTTTTCTCGCCGAGGTGAGGCGGGGAGAAATGGGAGTGAAAAGGGATGAAAACCTATAAATGAAAATCAATAGGAGAAGGCAGGAAGGCATGGGGACGCAGGGAGGCTTGGTAATGGAATAGACTAAAGATAAATAATGAGGGCAGCGGGGGAGCGGAAGGGAATGAGAGAAGAGCAAAAGGAAAGAGACAAAGAAAAATGACGGGTGGCACAATGCATTCATCCAAAGCGTGTTATGTGGCTATTGGAATTTTCAAACATTCCTTTCAGAATTTTCTCTAATCCGAGAGATATAAACAAAATAGTGATCTGATGCTCTATAGGGTTTAAGTCTGGTAATGAATGGTTCTAGAAAGCTGCTTGTGTAGCTCCGTCTACAAGTGCTGACTCGTGCAAAACATTTTTCAATTTAGACGCAGAAGCTGCTGAGTTCACGTGCTTGAGTCGAAGTGTGATAGAAAATGGATGGATAGATAACTTGGAATGAAGGTTTGTGATTATCAGGGAAGGCGGGTTGAGGGTTTCAATGTCTCCATCTGAACCTGAACCTCCATCCTGGAGTTCCAGTGTGCAACTCTCTGGAGTCTGGACAAGCAGCAATTACAGCCATCCACACGCACGCACACGGACGGACAAACACGAGCGCACACACGTCGGGCGCTCACAAAGCGCAGAGCAGAGGCCGGGCCCACATGCGATCCTTCAAAGAGTTTGGCTGCTATCGATTTTGATGCCAAGGTTAGCGGCTCATTCAGGCACAGAGGAGCTTTCGGGAGCGCGGCGCGGAGACCTTGAGCTCAAACACACGGCCGCAGAGCCACGGCCCGGGCCCTGACGGCGTCTCCGAGCGCAAATCATGGGCGCGCCGCAGAGACAAACAAACGCGGCGTACTGTGCGGACCGTGTGGGCCGTCCCTCCCACCCGTCGACTCCTGCGGGGAACGCGGAGCAGGAAGGAGGGCAGGAGAGTGTGGGAGAGGTGGTTGTTGTGTTGCGGAGGTAACAGAAGATTAGTTGTGTTGTTTTTTCGAGAGTGATTGAGGCTCTTAAATCCCCCTCCGGTGCACCTCCGGGCCGAAGCCGTGTTGTGCAATGCTCGGCGTGCGCTTTGTGCTGAGCTGTGCCGTTTTTCATCGCCGCACCGACTGCGATCCCGCCAATAAAATGTTCATCCAGCGCTGTGCTTAATGTGTGCTTCATCCGTCTAATGAGTCTTCATTATGACAACATCCACCACACGTGAACCGGGCGAGAGCGCCAGAGAGCGAAAATACTCAAACGGCCGGGTTGGGATCATTCGACCAAATCGAGGACTCTCTTCAGTAAATCGTTATCCTTTAACCGGGAGTTGATATATTATCACACTTTAGCACATACTGGACACGCCATCCCGTGCACGCGGATCGACACGCGTCAGCCTTCCTCTGCCGTCATCATTGCACCTTAATCCCCTCACAGACCCCTCGTGTTGCGCTTTGAACGTGGTACAAAGCGTGTCGGGGGGCTTAAAATGGCAGCACAAACACATAAGAAAAAATAGAAAAATAAAACCCTGCTGAGACTTTTGACCTTTCGGCTGGGATAACACTTTTCAAATGGCGCGCGAGGAATTAGGCTCGCGCATCCACTCCAAACGGTCCACGCCTTCCCTTCATCTGACAACTTTAATGGCCTTCACTTTTTTTTCCAACTTTTTTTAATACCGCCACGGCTCAAAAGGAACTGGTTGTTTTTTCATTGTAATTCATCTCCTTGACGAGTGCACTCAGTGATATAATTTTTTTTTCAGAGAATAAAAGCAACTCTGCAGTGAATAGGTCGACTTTCGTGCAAGAATTCAAACATGCTATGTGCAAAAAGTATTAAAAACCTTGAAGCGTATTAACTAAATCACGGCGCCAGTAATACAGCATATGACGTGCGGGATTACATCACAGGCTGCTTGTCTCGAGTGGTATTTCATGATATTGATTCCATCATTGCGCATTGAACGATGTAGGTGAAAATCAGATTGCGGGAACATCTTTGAGGGTTTTAGGGGTTCCGGGTTTGGGTGACAGGAAATCACACTTTTTACAAACACACATGCAAAATAAATGTCATCACTTGGCCAAAATGTGACAATAGTGGACTGTGACGCTTAGTGTGTGTGTGTGTGTGTGTGTCCGCTTCACTTCAACTGCCTTATAGCCCCCCGCCCCCCAAACACACACACACATTTTTCTTCTCACTCCTGCTTGGCCACTGAAGCCTCGGTGGATCAATAGCGGCAATTCTGGAGACATACTGCATCGCCATGGCAACCGCCCCCCGGTCCTTCCCGATGCTACGCTACGCATGAGGGAAATTACAGTCTGGCTCATTGGCGTGCTTGTCGTCTGGTCGTTTTGAATGGTTAGTCGAGAACGTTGCACACAAATGGCAAGTTTGACGTGAATGTCAGAAATTTGAGAATTTTAATTTAATTTAAATGTAATTGGTAAATTATAAACATTCTATGTACTTTATTTTTACTTCACCTCTTTGGGAAAAAAGGTCAGGCCAGCTTTTCAAAACGTATTTCTGTGGAAAATATTTGAGAAAACCTTCATAAAGGAATCACTGCAGGGCGTCTTATGAAATGGCTATGAAAGAATACTTTCATTAAATTTCTCTTGAGCGAAATTCCGACGCAAGTTTTCTTTCAAAGTGTTTAAAGCAGCTACCTGTGGCACATGGCCTCGGGTAACGTCCTTTCTAGCAAAGTCAAAATCAATGGCAGATTCATGAAAGACACTTTCACTGTCATTCAACACTTCAAATATTTCACCTGAGGCCATTTACACCTTCAGGGGATTGCGCAACATGGGGTGGGGATTGGGGCAAACATTTCTGCTCGAATATGTTAATAAATAGAATATCAGCTAAAAAATAGAAAAACCAAACACAGAATTAAAATAATAAAATGTGGATCACAATGATCGAAATAAGTATTGAAGTAATGGCCGCCGCTTGAAAACTAAAACTTTACAGGTCGGGTTGATCAATCTGTGACCTGAATATCATCGCTGTCATGTGGAAATCTCGTACGTCCCAATACGGTCAATTTCACATTTTTCTTCCCAAAAATCAATTCTATTGGTCTGCTCCATTATACAGCATGCATTATTAACCAATCAAGCTCGGGAACAAATTCATTCACCATATTGAAGTGTTGTAAGCCGCCTCTTTGCCCGCCTTGCAGCATTCGACTGAAAATTGAAAGCCAAATTTGTATTTCGGAGTATTAAAGACTTTTTGGGTCAGCATGAGCGCAAGTAAGTCCAAAGTTTCCAAATGATTATTTCCGTCATTATAAGTTGATGGTTTCATACACATCTTAGTGGGGGCTAAAACATGTTTGGATGTACTAGGAAGACATGAGAGCATTCTTATCCACCTGTCCAAACTTGAATCACTTAGCGGCTCATCAAAAGAAAATCAGGCTGGCACTGTGAGGAAAGAAAAAACAAGAAATCAATCAAGGACAAAATCATCTGCCACATTCACGTTGGATGATTCTGTGTGCTGAAAGGAGCCCAAGGAGAAAATAAAGCAAATATACACATCACACTGCACTCCTAATGATCAATACTTTTTTTCACATTTTTTTTTTAGCTGTAATGTGGAACATCTCAGAGCACTTCAAGTACTGAGAGGAGATCTTCTAAGTGTATATCTTCAATAAAAACAAGGCAAGAAGAGGTGAGGCAGTGCAGAAAGGTATGAAGAAAACTCTTTGAAAAGACTTTGTTGAGTTTCTTATTCACAATTTAGCTCCAAAGAACCTATACTACACTATATTGATATTCCGAGTACTACACTTGTCCTGCATGTTCAAAACTGTAAAAAAGCATGACGCCTACTAAAGTTGTAGTAAAAGGAATAAATTACTGCCATCTAGTGGTCAATCATAATATTGCAACGTAAAACTTTACAGTGCAACATGACAATTAAGGGGTATAAGGATCTGGTCGGCCCGAGAATAGACAAATATGAAACATGTTTTTTATTTGCCTCCCACAAAAAAAAGTATTTTTTAAAGTATTCAAGGGGCTACTGAAAGTGTTGTCACGGATTCCTAGTTGCTCACTGCTGATTGAAAGAACAAGCTGGGTAAACAATACCCCAAATTGAGTTTGCGACTGTGCAACATCCTTCATCAACATTTTTTCCCTTTGATTAAGATCCTCACCTGATTGCACCCCATAGAAAGGTGAGCAAACATGGCGTAAATTAGACGCCTTTAATCTTCCTCAATCGCTTAGAGGGCTGTGCATCACTGCATGTCCTCCATCATGCAACACAGACAAATGGCGCATCAGCATTCTGCGCCAAGACAGCCAGACGTGTTCCACCTCTACGGACAACTAAATCCCTCTCAAAAGACTAGCGGCACTCTTAAATGGAACCATTCATTCATTCTTCTGGGGGGTGTCCGCAGGACAGGAAGCACAGCTCCTTGTCAACACAAGCCACGCAGATTCAGGCAAGTGAAGAAAGTGGATGATGGACTTGCACGTGTGCGGCCATGCGCACAAACACCTGCAGCCACGCGCGCTTGCGGAGGTGTCGCTGTCTGGGTAACCTTGGTAACAAGTCACTACAGCACACTGGAGCTTATTACTAAGTGCTTGACCCGCGCCTTGGCCTGCTCTCAGATTGAAGGAGCCATTTTGTGATGGCCAAACCTAATCCCCGATGGAAGGCTTGTTTAATGGATTACTACCTTGTGGCTTCTGCGTGGCTACACTCGGGCGCGAGAAGCCTTGGCGCGACGCAACAGCACACAACACACGACGACGCCTGGAGATTCTCTTACCGAGCACGTTTTATTTTGTGGACCTTTCTATAAGCCTCTGGTATGACATTTCTCCCAGTACAGTATGTTGTTTGAAGTTGGGAACGGTGCAGAATGAAGTCGCGTGTGGAAGAATACACAGCAGACAAGTACGACACATTGAAATTCCAGACTCGTATTTCGCGCCTAAAAAAGTTCTGATTAGCAAACGCGCCGTTTGTACCCCTGGGTTTTCCCTTTTTTTTTAATCTGGTGGAATACCTTCACTGGCACTTAATACGAGCTAGCAGACAGGTTCACTTAGCGGCAGGCAGGCAGACAAAGAGGAGCCCGGTGGAAGCGCCGTTGGAGACGGAGCCCTCCCTTGAGCAAAGCCATTGACAGGACAAACATCAGAAGTCCCTCTCGTTGCCGGGGCCTCTCTTTCGCTCGTCAGTATGTCAAAGCACACCCCCTTGACCTCAACGTCTGAGTCCCCCCCCCTCGTCACACCAAACACGGAAAAAGGGGTGATACAGTCTGTGGTGACATTCATGCACGCTCACACGCAGGACATTTAGCCGAAGCTTGTGCGACAAGACAAACAGAAGAGGTCCGTGTTGAGGGACTCTTTGGGGACCTTCCAGAGTAAAGGGATCATAAAACGGGAAAAAATTAATTTTTAATTACCTGTCCAACACTCAAGTGTGAAATGACACAGCCAAGTATTCTCTTTGTGAGCTTCCTTTTTCTGAAAATGTGTCTGTGAGCCTCACTAACTCAAGAAGATTTTCATTCAACTATTCTGATAGCTTGGCCGGCTTTCAAGTGATAGCTGGAGCAATGCTTGGCTATGCTGAGTTTTGTGATCTGCACAAAAATCTGTAGCTGTCATTGCGGAGGCTGATTTCAGCAAGACGAGAAATAGGGTGCGTAAAGTGAGCGATAAATCTTGATCATTGTTTTATTTTGACAAAAACATGTCACAGACATGTAATGAAGAAATTGTTTTTAAAACACCAAAAATTGTCTCCAAATATGTCTCAGTTCAGGTCATAGGTGTGTTTATTTGTATTTTTTTTAAATAGCTTATACACGTGCGACAAATAACATTGTTTATATGGACCCCGAATTTAGAAACTTGAAAAGTTTGGAACCTGTGCATCTTTTAAAGCACGTTTGGACAGCATGACACTCGCAATGTAATCCTATTGTGAGGGAGCAGCACTTTCCCTGTCATCATTAGTCGAAGTTAAAATTCCAACAGCCTCTCTGAGCACGACGAGGGGAGTGCTCCGGGCGGGGGGAGGTGTGGCGGGAACTGTATCCCACGCCGGACCGGGACAGACGGGGGTGGCGCCTCTGCAATTTAATTTCGTTTAAAAATACTCCCCAAACATTGTTAGGGTTGCATTAAAGGATCCTGTGTTAAAACAGGCGAGAGGGCGCGATCGCTCTGCTCCGCATTATCCAGCCTTGTTGGGTTATGCTAGACGCTACACGCGGCGGGAGACAGCCCATACTAACTACATTAAATCCCCACTGTGTTGTTCGATATATGGCACCTGTGGATACACGTTTGCGAGCCGTTGTCGGTAATTACTGTCTGAACAGCAAAGCAAACAGACGCTGCCAGGAGCCTCGGACACGGTCAATGGGGAAGCTCCCCATCGGCAACCTTCTGAAGGAAGGCCAGGCCGCGTGGAAGTCCGGCAGAACTTCACTAATGTCAAAAGTTGTACTTTGCTGTCCACAATTTTTCCACATGAAAAATTCTACCTTCTGGCATGAATGTAAATGGAAGCAATCTCCACAGCTGCATTAGATGCGTTCCTATCGTTCTCTCAGAAGGAAGCAATTTTGTCGTCAAATAAAGATATACACTACCAACAAAATACAAAATATGAGGGCGGGGATATTTTGTGGTCCAAACATCATAAAGATGCAAAGAGAAACTCACACTGTTGTTCATCTTTCAAGGTTTGAGAGGTCATCCTTCTTCCGAATGCACAAATGTGGAATCCCTCAGCCAACCACACAACACCTTGGAAAAATTCATCTGTATGTGGCAAGTACATTATTGATTTTTTTTTTTTAACCCCCCCATCTCCCGATCCCTGCTGTCGAAACAGCGTGAGCGTGCGAGATCGGGTGGGATGTTTTTGTGCGTCTCTTCTATTTGTCTCTCTGTCATCGCTATTTGAGAAGGCTGCAAGCGCTCTGTCTTGATTTGCATTTGTCTGACTTCAAACCCCCGAACGACCACCGACATACTTTGTAAAATAAAGTTTTCCAATTTTCTCCTAGTAAAAGCTGAATATCGTTCATGATCATGAGGTAGGGCTCCGGACTTGCATTTTGCGCCTAAAAACAGTGCGAGTACATTTTTAATACACTCAAGCAAATCGTGGGTCAAATTGCTTCGACAGGTTAAAAATCTACAAAAAAATAAATAGTTACTGGATAGTTGTGATACCTTATTTGGCCAGGTCACCCTCATAATCAATCAGTGAAGACTAGCTCCAAAGCTATAAGATAACATATACTATGTGCATGTAATACAGCATAATAGAAATTAGGAGATAATGACTGAGAAATTGCAACAGACACACAAAGTATGGCCCACACACCACAGAGGGGTCAGAGGATGAGTCTCAGGGGTCTTTCTTTTTCCTTTTGTGTTGGTCCGTGCGGCCCGTGTCACTTCCGGCTAACAGATGGACATGGACCCTCCCCTTATGGACTCTGATTGACTCCCCAAATCAAGATGGATCTGGGCGCATTCACATTTGCACCCACTGAAAAGGCCCCGCACATTCATCAAAATGACACATGGCAGAAGAGGAATATAAGAAGTCGTCGAAGAAGAATTGATGAGTGTGTGTCTGCAATGCGGACAAACAATATGGCCAAATACAGATTTTCAAGAATGTTACTGTGTTTGGGTTGGTCACTGACAATTGCAAGTAGCCTCCGAAAACCTAGTTAATTGTTGTAGTACAAATATTTACCGACAAGAGGCAGTGTGGTGACACAGACTGCCAGAAAATGCAAAGCAGAAGAAAGAATAGAAGTGGAAGAAGAAATACAGAAGCGAGGCTAACTGTTGCTCATCGATTAGCGTTCTAATAGATGATATTAGATAATAGAGTAACTAGCAGCTTTCTAAGAGTTGCAGGACAAAACAGCAGTTTGATACTCTAATTGAATGACTTGAATGAATTGAATCCCCTTCTGGGATTAATCGTTGAGCTTAACCATGACGAAGCCATTTATCAGCACCTTGGGCTTTTATAAATTTACTTAATCTTCTTATAACTTTTTTGTTTTGGTGTATCATGAGACCCAGGTGGCGAAAACAGTGGCACCGGCGCGACTACGGCCTCTCTCCCTCTTTCGCAAAACGTCGAGTGCATTGCAGGAACAAAACCTTGCCGGATCAGAATGAGTCCTTTTATCAGGCGTTGGGCAGCCCAGTGGGAGACCTTGAGAGCCCAAACTGTGTTTTAAGTGAGACTGCAACTGGTGAGGCCATTATCCTTTCACTCTTGAACCTTCCTCTTGCCTGTATATGCGTGCACATATGTGTACCCATATCTGTGTGTGTGTGTGTGTCCTTCCCCTGCCTTGAAAGCCCCCGAAGCCTCAGGGAGCCGTGGAAAATCAATACTCTTCGGCAGCTCCCCCCTCTTTATTCATTTAATAACTCACTACCATTGCATTACTGTTCCACTGATCTCCCATCACAGAGCCCAGACTGACACCTTTGTGCTCTTTCACCACGCTGGAGTTTGATGTAATCAGTTCAACCTGCACCCTCGTGCCTGACACATGCGTCAACGGCGACCGAATATAAAAAAGGACCCAAGTCAAAGAGGAGCGTGAGAGGGAATGGGCTTACAGGAAGTGGGCTTCAAATGGGTGCGAGGTGAGCGGGGGAAAAAATGCGAGTGATGTGAGGACATCTGCACAATGGACTGTAATCTAGACCAGAAATTCTTTGTTTTTTGTTGTTAACTGATGATTTCAAATATTTTGCATTAAGCTAAATTGAGTAACAGAAATATGAATGTTCTGTAGGAATATTACTACAGTGCAGTTCTACACTACTACAAACTGCAACCAATCGTTGTTAATAACAGGAAATAGTGACTCAATACTATCCCTCAAATCTAAAGTGCTTTTTATGCACTTTGGTGTCTCAATAGATAAATAAAACGATTAACAATGAAAACCAGGCAGTTTTATTATTGTGGACTTCAGAATTGTCTTAAAAATAGACAAATGAAATGGGTTGGACAAAAATCACGCTTTCCTTTAACTGACTATTTTATTGCACGACCTTTAAAGTACGTGGCTGTAGGCAGCAGTGTCAAACAAAGCAAAATAAAACTAAACACAACTTTACACATGTGGTGATTATATACATCATCCCTGACTTTCTAAACGATGACATTAGCATGAATTCCAGTCAATTTCAGTCCAATCGTCACAACGTTGTCCCTGAAGCATTCTGGACTGTCAATACGCATTTAAAACATTTCGTAGCCTCATCATTTTCAAGATATTTCAGCAACGCAGTGTGTAAGCTTAAATAAAGACAACAACCTAATGCACATGACATGAGTTGTTGCATAATGTTCCTTTTCACCAGGTGAGGACTTTAATCTGTGTGAGAGTCACGTTGCTGCAAAATGTGTGTATAAGTGTGTGTGTGTGTGGCAGCGATGTGAGGTAAGGAGGGGTCGGGGGTGGTCGTGGGGGTGTGGTCCCCCTGTGCGGGGCTGTGAGCAGAGAGCAGGTGGGCTCGGGATGGAGCAGAGAATCTGTATTGATTGTTTTTGTGCCTCTGAGCTGTTTAGCCATTGTCGACGCTGCCTCGACCAGCTGAGAGGCAAATTGCAGCGTTTACACCGAGAGGCATTTTCTTCTTTTTTTTTTAATCCATTTATTTATTTTTTCCACCCCTCCCTCCGCCCACACTTCTCTTTTTTTTTTAACAATAGCAGTTGTATCTACTGTCTAGCATGTCTGAGGAATTCTGACCGCTTTATTCAGTTCACAGTCTTTGACGCAAGCATTCAGGAGAAAGTTTTCTTTTTTGTGTCGACCAACAGATCATTCGTTTTAGCACAGCTTTGATGTGCACTATGTGCATCCTGCTTTAATAATGCATACATGTGACACATCTCATTAATGTTTCATGCAATATTTCCCCTCACAAATATGTCAGGAGAGCTTCAATCAAAAGGGACGATATCAACATAATTACTTTGCATGTTCTGCGAGAATCTAATAGTTGTCCTACCTTGTGAAGTTTGGAGGTTTGCGACATTTCTTTTCCACCACCCTTGTATCAAAAGGAGTAGCATGTATTGCTGAATTCCTTGTCCAGTGAGTAGAAGTCATTGTCATTTTCATCATTGCTGAAGCTGTATCAAGAAAAGAGAGGAAAAAAATAGACTATAATTATTAAGTATGAATGAATGGAGACGGTCCCAACTCAAGATAAGTTTGTAAGTCATTTTATGCAGTATAAAATTAATAGATTATCTGTCTATGCGTGTTGCTCCACCATTTGTGTTAAGGTTGGCATTATTAGTTAACCCATCTGTGGCATTTTGCATTGTGTATGAGCATTAAGCTTGGGGACTTTCCCAAGGCAAAGCAAAGGGGGTTAAAAAAGGTATCATTTAGGACTTGTCATATACCCATAATGAAATATTTATCCAAGTAAAACAATTTGCACAACGGTAATCGGCATTCCTAAATAGTAAATTAAATTTTTTGCTCAACACTGCCTCCAAAGGTGAAAGTCTCCACTTTGATCACAAATCCATAATGGCAAGTGAATTTCGGAGATAAAAGATGAAGGAAAGCGCCGCTCCGCTGTGCAGCTGTACAACATCAACAGACAGGATGCAGACAAGCAGACGGCAGAGCAATGGGGCTGATGTTTTATCAGCCTGGAGCACAAAATGACGCCTGCGCCCGTTTACAATGTTGTTCTACCTGATAGCCGACGCCGGGCGGCTAAAGTGTGTGATTTGATGATGGTGCTTGAGCACATTAGGCACACACTGCAGTGTGTTTGCTCATCCAATCACCAGCAGGGAAAGTTAATGGCATGAGGAGCTGCTGTTTGCCAAACCCACCATTGATTGATAGCCCAGAGTGCCTCGATGCCTTCGTATTACTACAGTATGGTATAGTGCAGCAGTGGGCTACCACAGCAAAGACTATAGAGTGTTTGTGTAGTGTAAAATAGTCAAATATGGTCTAGTATTAAAGTCTACGGTGCAAGATAGGAGTTTGTATTACCCCGCTGAACATGACCAGTGACCAAGGACCAGTGTGTGTTGTTGTGTTCCAGCACGGCTCCATGCGGCGAGCCTGACATTAAATCATGAATTGTGCTCGTTTGCATGTGTACGTGTGTGTGTGCGCGGGATTATTGATCGGCTTACGCAGCTTTATAGCACTCTGTTGTAAATGTCATGTTTTTACAGGCTACTGTTTGATATAAGCGCGATATAAGTATTTGCTCGCCGGCGCAAATTGCGAGCACAGTCGCACCATTACTCAGCAATTAAAGAGGCTTCCGAATAGCTACTGTATGTGGCTTCCTGATGCGGCCAAGTAAATAAAATGCGAGCCCTGCACCATCTTTACTGCATGTGACGTTAAGTCCCTTCCTCTTATGTTTGATGTCAGTTTGCATTCATTTTTGTAAGGGGCGGTAATTTATACCTGCAAAATAACTGAAATAACACCAGTAGACAAATATACTCTTCATTCAAATAGATTATTTTCTCCGATCAGGAAAAAACAAAAGAAAGTAACTGAAAGGAAGTCTTATTTCATGAACAACAACTGTTCAAGAGCTGAGCCTATTTTGAATCTGTTGCTAACCAAAACAGCAGCATGTACCAAAGAACATGTTCAGGTGAATTAGACAGTCCTAAATGGTAGATAACGTGTATGTGAAACCTCTTCAGTCAAAGCTGTAAGGTGACACCCTTGATCACATATTGATTAAAAAAAATGGTTACTCACCGAACGAGTAGCACATATTTATAATATTAAGTGGAGTCCAACGCAGGCAAGTCAGACTGGTTTCATAGCCCTTAACGGAGGTAGAGCTCCTCTAAGTGGTTAAACTGTGCAACTGTGACTAGTATCTTATTGCACCAAGAAAAAAGTGTTTACACCTAATCTTATTGCATGTCAACATTGTTAAGAGTAAAAATGCTCATTTTGTCATTATGTTGCAAGGTCCCCATTGTTTCTGTAGACATTATGACCTAAGCCCTAGTAAATGAATATATTAATACATTATTTTTCAAATCTTTATTTCCAATGTTTTGGATTCTTTTTCAACGTTTCGGATTTTTTAAAGTGTTTTTTGAAATTTATTTTGTCTTCATCCTTTTAGAAAGATTTTTCAAGACTGTTTTTCTTCATCTATTTTGTGTGTTTTTATTTTTAACTTTTTTTCTTTAACATTTTTTGTGTTTTAAAATGTTTAAAATGTTTTTAAGTCTTTAATATCTATGTGACTGATGAACCGCGATAAATGTAGTATAGGGATTGTTACCCATAGGCAATGAAGGACGATTGTACACTTGTGAATCATTTGCATGATGTTGAGTATGTCAGACACGTTTTGTTTTAAGCCTAAAAGTGCCTGAGTGATGTCGAGAGCTCCTGGGGAGATCACCAGATGAGAGTGTTGGTTTTGTGAATATGCATGGCTCTCTGCATTAATTCATGCATGAACAAGATGTGCAAATGTCAGCAAACGATGGAAGAATGCATATACTATGACTGCCCGCCTGCAGAATGAAAAGCTGAGACTGATGTGCACCTTCCAGAAGCACGCAAATAAAAGCAGTACAGCACTGGTAAAAAAAATAAAGCAGGTTGTGCTCAATGAAGCAGGAAAAATAACTCATCACTTGTGTTACAGTGCCATCTAAAGATGTCAAGTGGCTTTGCAACTATTTGCAGCCAGAGGTGTTTTTTAATAACAAATATTTTATCACGTGACATTATTAATAAATCACAGTTTATTTCTCATGACAGCATAATCTTTTCACGTAATATGAGGAATACATATTATTATTATTATTATTATTATAGTAATCTTACAAATCATTTGCAACTATTTGATTAATATTAGCATTGGATTTGTAATTGAGATTTCTTTTCCTGAAAAAATATGGTCGTATGTTCGTGACATTGCACTTTCACCCCATTTGTAACCACAATCCTACACCAGTGGCAGCAATCTCATTAAGAGTAACTATGCCACTCCACCTCCTTTGTTGACCTCAATATACTGTAGAAGCAACGGCCCTGAGCCTCCTCTAACGAGCAAAGCATATTGTGTAGCTAAAGTTAAAGCAATTTTTTCTGATAGACAGCACTTGACCTGCGGAAACTCTTTTCCATTAGGGCTTTTCTTTACAGCGACTTCAATTTACTTGCGATTGTATCAGATGGCAAATGATCACTAACGTGACTGTGAAGGTTGTTTGGGTCGTGGCTTACTTTCATTTATACATATACATATATACTAGGGGTGTAACGATTCATCGATACACATCGATTAATCGATATAATGCTCTACGATTTGTTGGCATCGATGCTAAACGTAAACATCGATCTATATCGCCCGTTTTTGACCTCGGACATTAGACACGACTTTATTTTGAAATCCAGTTCATTGTTGCTTGCTTCCTCTTTCCGGGAGCAGTGCGCGGCGTGTTGTGTTGTGAGCAGAGCAGGCACGTGAAAGGGGAGGCGACAACTACGCGGCTCCTGGGCTGGTGCTATGGCTAGTGTCCAAGAAGACGAGGAAATTCGCTCCCCTTTGGGCTTCAAGTCATTCGTTTGGAAGCACTTTGTAATTTCCTAAATAAAGAGTTTGCAGTACCTTGTTGATTTTGCGTATGAATTGTTATAAATCAGGATATTGTTCTATATCGATCGTAGAGCACTATATCGTGATGTATCGTGAATGAATCACAGCAGGCTTTAAGATATCGGCGAATATCGTATCGTGGTTCTTTGTATCGATATGATATCGTATCGTTACAAAACCCGCGATTTACACCCCTAGTTTGTAACCCTAACCTTGATTTAAAACCCTAGTCGGAAACCCTAACCCTAGCTTGAAACCCTAATTAGCAATGGCAAAACTCCTTGGAAACACTGGTCGGAAACCCTAACCCTAGTTTTGAAAGCCTAGTTAGAAACCCTAATCTTAGAAACCCTAAAAGTAGTTTGAAACCCTCGTTGGAAACGCTAACAGCTTTAAAACCTAGTTTGTAACCCTAAGCTTGGTTTAAAACCCTAGTCGGAAACCCTACCCCTTGTTTGAAACTTTAATTAGCGATGGCAAAACTCCTTGGAAACCCTGGTCGGAAACCCTAACCCTAGTTTTGAAAGCCTAGTTAGAAACCCTGATCTTAGAAACCATAAAAGTAGTTTGAAAGCCTCGTTGGAAACCCTAACCCTAGCATTAAAACCTAGTTTGTAACCCTAACCTTTGTTTAAAACCCTAGTCGGAAACCCTAACCCTAGTTTGAAACCCTAAATAGCAATGGCAAAACTCCTTGGAAACCCTGGTCGGAAACCCTAACCCTCGTTTTGAAAGCCTAGTTAGAAATCCTAATCTTAGAAACCCTAAAAGTAGTTTGAAACCCTCGTTGGAAACCCTAACCCTAGCTTTAAAACCTAGTTTGAAACCCTAACCTTGGTTTAAAACCCTAGTCGGAAACCCTGAGCCTAGTTTGAAACCCTAATTAGCGATGGCAAAACTCCTTGGAAACCCTAGTCGGAAACCCTAACCCTAGTTTTGAAAGCCTAGTTAGAAACCCTAACCCTAACCCTAACTCTAGTTTTGAAAGCCTAGTTAGTAACCCTAACCCTAACTCTAACCCTAACCCTAACCCTAGTTTTGAAAGCCTAGTTAGAAACCCTAACCCCAACCCTAATCCTAACACTAACCCGAACTTTGGAAACCCTAGTCGAAAACCCTAACCCTAGTTTTGAAAGCCTAGTTAGAAACCCCAATCTTAGAAACCCTAAAAGTAGTTTGAAACCCTCGTTGGAAACCCTAACCCTAGCTTTAAAACCTAGTTTGAAACCCTAACTTTGGTTTAAAACCCTAGTCGGAAACCCTGAGCCTAGTTTGAAACCCTAATTAGCGATGGCAAAACTCCTTGGAAACCCTAGTCGGAAACCCTAACCCTAGTTTTGAAAGCCTAGTTAGAAACCCTAACCCTAACTCTAGTTTTGAAAGCCTAGTTAGTAACCCTAACCCTAACTCTAACCCTAACCCTAACCCTAGTTTTGAAAGCCTAGTTAGAAACCCTAACCCCAACCCCAACCCTAATCCTAACCCTAACCCTAACTTTGGAAACCCTAGTCGAAAACCCTAACCCTAGTTTTGAAAGCCTAGTTAGAAACCCCAATCTTAGAAACCCTAAAAGTAGTTTGAAACCCTCGTTGGAAACCCTAACCCTAGCTTTAAAACCTAGTTTGAAACCCTAACTTTGGTTTAAAACCCTAGTCGGAAACCCTGAGCCTACTTTGAAACCCTAATTAGCGATGGCAAAACTCCTTGGAAACCCTAGTCGGAAACCCTAACCCTAGTTTTGAAAGCCTAGTTAGAAACCCTAACCCTAACTCTAGTTTTGAAAGCCTAGTTAGAAACCCTAACCCTAACTCTAACCTTAACTCTAACTCTAACTCTAACTCTAACTCTAACTAACTCTAACCCTAACCCTAACCCTAACTCTAGTTTTGAAAGCCTAGTTAGTAACCCTAACCCTAACTCTAACCCTAACCCTAGTTTTGAAAGCCTAGTTAGAAACCCTAACCCCAACCCTAATCCTAACCCTAACTTTGGAAACCCTAGTCGAAAACCCTAACCCTAGTTTTGAAAGCCTAGTTAGAAACCCCAATCTTAGAAACCCTAAAAGTAGTTTGAAACCCTCGTTGGAAACCCTAACCCTAGCTTTAAAACCTAGTTTGAAACCCTAACTTTGGTTTAAAACCCTAGTCGGAAACCCTGAGCCTAGTTTGAAACCCTAATTAGCGATGGCAAAACTCCTTGTAAACCCTAGTCGGAAACCCTAACCCTAGTTTTGAAAGCCTAGTTAGAAACCCTAACCCTAACCCTAACTCTAGTTTTGAAAGCCTAGTTAGTAACCCTAACCCTAACTCTAACCCTAACCCTAGTTTTGAAAGCCTAGTTAGAAACCCTAACCCCAACCCTAATCCTAACCCTAACTTTGGAAACCCTAGTCGAAAACCCTAACCCTAGTTTTGAAAGCCTAGTTAGAAACCCCAATCTTAGAAACCCTAAAAGTAGTTTGAAACCCTCGTTGGAAACCCTAACCCTAGCTTTAAAACCTAGTTTGAAACCCTAACTTTGGTTTAAAACCCTAGTCGGAAACCCTGAGCCTAGTTTGAAACCCTAATTAGCGATGGCAAAACTCCTTGGAAACCCTAGTCGGAAACCCTAACCCTAGTTTTGAAAGCCTAGTTAGAAACCCTAACCCTAACTCTAGTTTTGAAAGCCTAGTTAGTAACCCTAACCCTAACTCTAACCTTAACTCTAACTCTAACCCTAACCCTAACCCTAACCCTAACTCTAGTTTTGAAAGCCTAGTTAGTAACCCTAACCCTAACTCTAACCCTAACCCTAGTTTTGAAAGCCTAGTTAGAAACCCTAACCCCAACCCTAATCCTAACCCTAACTTTGGAAACCCTAGTCGAAAACCCTAACCCTAGTTTTGAAAGCCTAGTTAGAAACCCCAATCTTAGAAACCCTAAAAGTAGTTTGAAACCCTCGTTGGAAACCCTAACCCTAGCTTTAAAACCTAGTTTGAAACCCTAACTTTGGTTTAAAACCCTAGTCGGAAACCCTGAGCCTAGTTTGAAACCCTAATTAGCGATGGCAAAACTCCGTGTAAACCCTAGTCGGAAACCCTAACCCTAGTTTTGAAAGCCTAGTTAGAAACCCTAACCCTAACCCTAACTCTAGTTTTGAAAGCCTAGTTAGTAACCCTAACCCTAACTCTAACCCTAACCCTAGTTTTGAAAGCCTAGTTAGAAACCCTAACCCCAACCCTAATCCTAACCCTAACCCTAACTTTGGAAACCCTAGTCGAAAACCCTAACCCTAGTTTTGAAAGCCTAGTTAGAAACCCCAATCTTAGAAACCCTAAAAGTAGTTTGAAACCCTCGTTGGAAACCCTAACCCTAGCTTTAAAACCTAGTTTGAAACCCTAACTTTGGTTTAAAACCCTAGTCGGAAACCCTGAGCCTACTTTGAAACCCTAATTAGCGATGGCAAAACTCCTTGGAAACCCTAGTCGGAAACCCTAACCCTAGTTTTGAAAGCCTAGTTAGAAACCCTAACCCTAACCCTAACTCTAGTTTTGAAAGCCTAGTTAGTAACCCTAACCCTAACTCTAACCCTAACCCTAACCCTAGTTTTGAAAGCCTAGTTAGAAACCCTAACCCCAACCCTAATCCTAACCCTAACCCTAACCCTAACTTTGGAAACCCTAGTCGAAAACCCTAACCCTAGTTTTGAAAGCCTAGTTAGAAACCCCAATCTTAGAAACCCTAAAAGTAGTTTGAAACCCTCGTTGGAAACCCTAACCCTAGCTTTAAAACCTAGTTTGAAACCCTAACTTTGGTTTAAAACCCTAGTCGGAAACCCTGAGCCTAGTTTGAAACCCTAATTAGCGATGGCAAAACTCCTTGGAAACCCTAGTCGGAAACCCTAACCCTAGTTTTGAAAGCCTAGTTAGAAACCCTAACCCTAACCCCAACCCTAATCCTAACCCTAACCCTAACTTTGGAAACCCTAGTCGAAAACCCTAACCCTAGTTTTGAAAGCCTAGTTAGAAACCCCAATCTTAGAAACCCTAAAAGTAGTTTGAAACCCTCGTTGGAAACCCTAACCCTAGCTTTAAAACCTAGTTTGAAACCCTAACTTTGGTTTAAAACCCTAGTCGGAAACCCTGAGCCTACTTTGAAACCCTAATTAGCGATGGCAAAACTCCTTGGAAACCCTAGTCGGAAACCCTAACCCTAGTTTTGAAAGCCTAGTTAGAAACCCTAACCCTAACCCTAACTCTAGTTTTGAAAGCCTAGTTAGTAACCCTAACTCTAACCCTAACCCTAACCCTAGTTTTGAAAGCCTAGTTAGAAACCCTAACCCCAACCCTAATCCTAACCCTAACCCTAACTTTGGAAACCCTAGTCGAAAACCCTAACCCTAGTTTTGAAAGCCTAGTTAGAAACCCCAATCTTAGAAACCCTAAAAGTAGTTTGAAACCCTCGTTGGAAACCCTAACCCTAGCTTTAAAACCTAGTTTGAAACCCTAACTTTGGTTTAAAACCCTAGTCGGAAACCCTGAGCCTAGTTTGAAACCCTAATTAGCGATGGCAAAACTCCTTGGAAACCCTAGTCGGAAACCCTAACCCTAGTTTTGAAAGCCTAGTTAGAAACCCTAACCCTAACTCTAGTTTTGAAAGCCTAGTTAGTAACCCTAACCCTAACTCTAACCTTAACTCTAACTCTAACTCTAACTCTAACTCTAACTCTAACTCTAACTCTAACTCTAACCCTAACCCTAACCCTAACCCTAACTCTAGTTTTGAAAGCCTAGTTAGTAACCCTAACCCTAACTCTAACCCTAACCCTAGTTTTGAAAGCCTAGTTAGAAACCCTAACCCCAACCCTAACCCTAACCCTAACTTTGGAAACCCTAGTCGAAAACCCTAACCCTAGTTTTGAAAGCCTAGTTAGAAACCCCAATCTTAGAAACCCTAAAAGTAGTTTGAAACCCTCGTTGGAAACCCTAACCCTAGCTTTAAAACCTAGTTTGAAACCCTAACTTTGGTTTAAAACCCTAGTCGGAAACCCTGAGCCTAGTTTGAAACCCTAATTAGCGATGGCAAAACTCCTTGTAAACCCTAGTCGGAAACCCTAACCCTAGTTTTGAAAGCCTAGTTAGAAACCCTAACCCTAACCCTAACTCTAGTTTTGAAAGCCTAGTTAGTAACCCTAACCCTAACTCTAACCCTAACCCTAGTTTTGAAAGCCTAGTTAGAAACCCTAACCCCAACCCCAACCCTAATCCTAACCCTAACCCTAACCCTAACTTTGGAAACCCTAGTCGAAAACCCTAACCCTAGTTTTGAAAGCCTAGTTAGAAACCCCAATCTTAGAAACCCTAAAAGTAGTTTGAAACCCTCGTTGGAAACCCTAACCCTAGCTTTAAAACCTAGTTTGAAACCCTAACTTTGGTTTAAAACCCTAGTCGGAAACCCTGAGCCTAGTTTGAAACCCTAATTAGCGATGGCAAAACTCCTTGGAAACCCTAGTCGGAAACCCTAACCCTAGTTTTGAAAGCCTAGTTAGAAACCCTAACCCTAACTCTAGTTTTGAAAGCCTAGTTAGTAACCCTAACCCTAACTCTAACCTTAACTCTAACTCTAACTCTAACTCTAACCCTAACCCTAACCCTAACCCTAACTCTAGTTTTGAAAGCCTAGTTAGTAACCCTAACCCTAACTCTAACCCTAACCCTAGTTTTGAAAGCCTAGTTAGAAACCCTAACCCCAACCCTAACCCTAACCCTAACTTTGGAAACCCTAGTCGAAAACCCTAACCCTAGTTTTGAAAGCCTAGTTAGAAACCCCAATCTTAGAAACCCTAAAAGTAGTTTGAAACCCTCGTTGGAAACCCTAACCCTAGCTTTAAAACCTAGTTTGAAACCCTAACTTTGGTTTAAAACCCTAGTCGGAAACCCTGAGCCTAGTTTGAAACCCTAATTAGCGATGGCAAAACTCCTTGTAAACCCTAGTCGGAAACCCTAACCCTAGTTTTGAAAGCCTAGTTAGAAACCCTAACCCTAACCCTAACTCTAGTTTTGAAAGCCTAGTTAGTAACCCTAACCCTAACTCTAACCCTAACCCTAGTTTTGAAAGCCTAGTTAGAAACCCTAACCCCAACCCTAATCCTAACCCTAACCCTAACCCTAACTTTGGAAACCCTAGTCGAAAACCCTAACCCTAGTTTTGAAAGCCTAGTTAGAAACCCCAATCTTAGAAACCCTAAAAGTAGTTTGAAACCCTCGTTGGAAACCCTAACCCTAGCTTTAAAACCTAGTTTGAAACCCTAACTTTGGTTTAAAACCCTAGTCGGAAACCCTGAGCCTAGTTTGAAACCCTAATTAGCGATGGCAAAACTCCTTGGAAACCCTAGTCGGAAACCCTAACCCTAGTTTTGAAAGCCTAGTTAGAAACCCTAACCCTAACTCTAGTTTTGAAAGCCTAGTTAGTAACCCTAACCCTAACCCTAACCTTAACCTTAACTCTAACTCTAACTCTAACTCTAACTCTAACTCTAACTCTAACTCTAACTCTAACTCTAACTCTAACTCTAACCCTAACCCTAACCCTAACCCTAACTCTAGTTTTGAAAGCCTAGTTAGTAACCCTAACCCTAACTCTAACCCTAACCCTAGTTTTGAAAGCCTAGTTAGAAACCCTAACCCCAACCCTAACCCTAACCCTAACTTTGGAAACCCTAGTCGAAAACCCTAACCCTAGTTTTGAAAGCCTAGTTAGAAACCCCAATCTTAGAAACCCTAAAAGTAGTTTGAAACCCTCGTTGGAAACCCTAACCCTAGCTTTAAAACCTAGTTTGAAACCCTAACTTTGGTTTAAAACCCTAGTCGGAAACCCTGAGCCTAGTTTGAAACCCTAATTAGCGATGGCAAAACTCCTTGTAAACCCTAGTCGGAAACCCTAACCCTAGTTTTGAAAGCCTAGTTAGAAACCCTAACCCTAACCCTAACTCTAGTTTTGAAAGCCTAGTTAGTAACCCTAACCCTAACTCTAACCCTAACCCTAGTTTTGAAAGCCTAGTTAGAAACCCTAACCCCAACCCTAATCCTAACCCTAACCCTAACCCTAACTTTGGAAACCCTAGTCGAAAACCCTAACCCTAGTTTTGAAAGCCTAGTTAGAAACCCCAATCTTAGAAACCCTAAAAGTAGTTTGAAACCCTCGTTGGAAACCCTAACCCTAGCTTTAAAACCTAGTTTGAAACCCTAACTTTGGTTTAAAACCCTAGTCGGAAACCCTGAGCCTAGTTTGAAACCCTAATTAGCGATGGCAAAACTCCTTGGAAACCCTAGTCGGAAACCCTAACCCTAGTTTTGAAAGCCTAGTTAGAAACCCTAACCCTAACTCTAGTTTTGAAAGCCTAGTTAGTAACCCTAACCCTAACTCTAACCCTAACCCTAACCCTAGTTTTGAAAGCCTAGTTAGAAACCCTAACCCCAACCCCAACCCTAATCCTAACCCTAACCCTAACTTTGGAAACCCTAGTCGAAAACCCTAACCCTAGTTTTGAAAGCCTAGTTAGAAACCCCAATCTTAGAAACCCTAAAAGTAGTTTGAAACCCTCGTTGGAAACCCTAACCCTAGCTTTAAAACCTAGTTTGAAACCCTAACTTTGGTTTAAAACCCTAGTCGGAAACCCTGAGCCTACTTTGAAACCCTAATTAGCGATGGCAAAACTCCTTGGAAACCCTAGTCGGAAACCCTAACCCTAGTTTTGAAAGCCTAGTTAGAAACCCTAACCCTAACCCTAACCCTAACTCTAGTTTTGAAAGCTTTGTTAGTAACCCTAACTCTAACCCTAACCCTAACCCTAGTTTTGAAAGCCTAGTTAGAAACCCTAACCCCAACCCTAATCCTAACCCTAACCCTAACTTTGGAAACCCTAGTCGAAAACCCTAACCCTAGTTTTGAAAGCCTAGTTAGAAACCCCAATCTTAGAAACCCTAAAAGTAGTTTGAAACCCTCGTTGGAAACCCTAACCCTAGCTTTAAAACCTAGTTTGAAACCCTAACTTTGGTTTAAAACCCTAGTCGGAAACCCTGAGCCTAGTTTGAAACCCTAATTAGCGATGGCAAAACTCCTTGGAAACCCTAGTCGGAAACCCTAACCCTAGTTTTGAAAGCCTAGTTAGAAACCCTAACCCTAACTCTAGTTTTGAAAGCCTAGTTAGTAACCCTAACCCTAACCCTAACCCTAACCCTAACCCTAACTCTAACTCTAACTCTAACTCTAACCCTAACCCTAACTCTAGTTTTGAAAGCCTAGTTAGTAACCCTAACCCTAACTCTAACCCTAACCCTAGTTTTGAAAGCCTAGTTAGAAACCCTAACCCCAACCCTAATCCTAACCCTAACTTTGGAAACCCTAGTCGAAAACCCTAACCCTAGTTTTGAAAGCCTAGTTAGAAACCCCATTCTTAGAAACCCTAAAAGTAGTTTGAAACCCTCGTTGGAAACCCTAACCCTAGCTTTAAAACCTAGTTTGAAACCCTAACTTTGGTTTAAAACCCTAGTCGGAAACCCTGAGCCTAGTTTGAAACCCTAATTAGCGATGGCAAAACTCCTTGTAAACCCTAGTCGGAAACCCTAACCCTAGTTTTGAAAGCCTAGTTAGAAACCCTAACCCTAACCCTAACTCTAGTTTTGAAAGCCTAGTTCGTAACCCTAACCCTAACTCTAACCCTAACCCTAGTTTTGAAAGCCTAGTTAGAAACCCTAACCCCAACCCTAATCCTAACCCTAACCCTAACTTTGGAAACCCTAGTCGAAAACCCTAACCCTAGTTTTGAAAGCCTAGTTAGAAACCCCAATCTTAGAAACCCTAAAAGTAGTTTGAAACCCTCGTTGGAAACCCTAACCCTAGCTTTAAAACCTAGTTTGAAACCCTAACTTTGGTTTAAAACCCTAGTCGGAAACCCTGAGCCTAGTTTGAAACCCTAAATAGCGATGGCAAAACTCCTTGGAAACCCTAGTCGGAAACCCTAACCCTAGTTTTGAAAGCCTAGTTAGAAACCCTAACCCTAACTCTAGTTTTGAAAGCCTAGTTAGTAACCCTAACCCTAACCCTAACTCTAACCCTAACCCTAACCCTAACCCTAACCCTAACTCTAACTCTAACTCTAACTCTAACTCTAACTCTAGTTTTGAAAGCCTAGTTAGTAATCCTAACCCTAACTCTAACCCTAACCCTAGTTTTGAAAGCCTAGTTAAAAACCCTAACCCCAACCCTAATCCTAACCCTAACTTTGGAAACCCTAGTCGAAAACCCTAACCCTAGTTTTGAAAGCCTAGTTAGAAACCCTAATCTTAGAAACCCTAAAAGTAGCTTGAAAGCCTCGTTGGAAACCTTAAGCCTAGCTTTAAAACCTAGTTTGTAACCCTAACCTTGGTTTAAAACCCTAGTCGGAAACCCTAACCCTAGTTTGAAACCCTAATTAGTAGGGGTGTAACGATTCATCGATACACATCGATTAATCGATGGCAAATGATCACTAACGTGACTGTGAAGGTTGTTTGGGTCGTGGCTTACTTTCATTTATACATATACATATATACTAGGGGTGTAACGATTCATCGATACACATCGATTAATCGATATAATGCTCTACGATTTATTGGCATCGATGCTAAACGTAAACATCGATTTATATCGCCGTGTTTGACCTCGGACATTAGACGCGACTTTATTTTGAAATCCAGTTCATTGTTGCTTGCTTCCTCTTTCCGGGAGCAGTACGCGGCGTGCTGTGTTGTGAGCAGAGCAGGCACGTGAAAGGGGAGCCGACAACTACGCGGCTCCTGGGCTGGTGCTATGGCTAGTGTCCAAGAAGACGAGGAAATTCGCTCCCCTTTGGGCTTCAAGTCATTCGTTTGGAAGCACTTTGGATTCCAAAGAAAAGATGGCTCAACGGACAATTAAAATTATTGCAAATAAATAGTTCAGTAATGCACTTTAAAGTTAATGGTATTACAAAAAAAGAAAGAATATTCATTTTTCTTTACTTATATGAGAAAAAATATAGGAATTCGATAAAGTTCAGTGTTAAAATAAGCACTTTGTATACTACAATACTCTTGTAATTTCCTAAATAAAGAGTTTGCAGTACCTTGTTGATTTTGCGTATGAATTGTTATAAATCAGGATATTGTTCTATATTTTTTATTTAAAAATAAAAATATAGATCGTGGAGCACTATATCGTGATGTATCGTGAATGAATCACAGCAGGCTTTAAGATATCGGCAATAATCGTATCGTGATCCTTTGTATCGATATGATATCGTATCGTGACAAAACCCGCGATTTACACCCCTAATATATACGTATATACACATACATATACATATATACACGTATACATATATATACATATGTATATATATATATATATACACCTGTATATATACAGGTGTATATATACACATGTGTATTTATATACATATATATATATATACAGGTGTATATATACATATATATACAGGTGTATATATACAGGCGTGTATATATATATATATATATATATATATATATATATATATTTTTTTTTTTTTTCTACTTCGTTCAATTATATATTTTTGTACTTGTTTTTAGTTTCACCTATATGTATGTATTTTATATTCGGGCAGGTTTTCCTGCAATGCAAAAGAAAATGACGGTTATTCAAATGAGGGGGCGCTCCTAATTGTATATTGAGTTTAACTACTAAATGTGGTCCAAATTGAAGCCTTACCAGACCAGTGTGCCTCATATTTGACACCACAGATCTTGATGTAATATGTATATGACTACTAAATTCCTGAAACCAGAAGACTGCGTGTGTCGCTTTTGACCACCAGAGGTTACTGTTATCCTGTCTACTCTACCCTGTTGCCATCACTTGGGGCGTTTCCCCACACATTCCCTCAATGGCTGGGAACATCCTCTCCTTTTTCAGCACACAAAGGCTGACACTAGGGCAGTCTTTTGGAGCAAGGTGATGTTACTCCGAATAAATAAATGACAGTATTGGCGGGGAATGTAGCTACCTGCTGAGTCGACACATTTCTTTTTCTTTGTACTGCAGGGATTCACAAAAACTGGTCGTCAGCTGTTTGTTGATGTCAAACAGACGGGGGAGCGCGTGAGCAAATTGAATCCGGGAGCTAATTTGGGGAAGGGAGTATTGACGAAAAGTGGAATGGATTGAAGGAAGGCTGAGAAGTGAAAAGAATGACAATATTGGTAAATTGCACGTTTGAGTTAAACATTGTGGACAAGCTTAAAGTCATGCGGGGGACGTATTGGATTTTGAGAGGTTGATACGTAGTGCATAGGTGCCATTTTGATAACACGACTTGACATTTTAATTCAGTAGGGATGATGACCGTAATTTACTGAGACTATTGACAGCTACTTCAAATTTGGTTGTAGCCAAGTTTGGCTTTGATCGCAAGTGAAAATTCAGATTATGAGATCCATTGCGGTTGACCACGACTATGCTTTTCTAACTAATACGTAATTCCGAAGACATTTTGTGGCAACTTTGTGGGACAAGTTGGAGAAGTTTGAGGCCATTTTTTGTTTAGAAAACGAGGTACATAAAAAGCATGCTTGGATGAGTTTAGTATAGAAGCACCTGGCCTCTTTTATCCACCCCTGATACCAAAAGGTAAAATATTATGGCATAATAGTACTGCAGATTTGTTTTGTTTTGAATCCAAATAAATGCCTTTCTCTTCATAAGCGCGTGAAAAAAAACTCCAAACAGTTGAGAAAACAAACATAAGAAAAAAAATTATTTACCTTTCTTCTGTAATCTCAAAATTCAAAAACAAGAATTCTTATCCCTACTAATAAATGCAAGCCCTGCATTGGTTTGAGTTTTTTGTTGCACACACAAGCGGAATGGGCTGCAACAGGGTATTTACTTTTTTAGCCTTCAAGCAACAGGGAAAGGTTAATGTCAGCCTTGTCACGAGTTGTTGCAATTGGAACGGATGAGTGGCCCCAGGCTGTTTATTGTGTGTGTCTGTGTGTAGGCTAGTAAAGACTATATACAGTATATACACAAGTGTCCACACACTGCTCTTTAATGCTGGTCACTGTGTCAGAGCAGGCCTGCCCCGGTGGTGTCATAAATTACAGTCTTCGGCGTGAGGCTGGCGCGAGAGCACATGGGCGACCTCGACTTATCCTGATTGGTCGGATGCTCAGCCTGCCGCGGAGGCGGGGTTCGGCAAATCAGAATATTGATCACACAGTATGTACATTAGTTGCTATGTATGGAGGCTCCCGTCAGGTTCAAAAGTATTTGGCCAGTGACGGGGTTTTGGTGGTTTGTATCTGAAATAAAAAATTGAGATTTGCCTTTAACCTGGTTTGAAAATTCTTATAGAGACCGCAAAAACATTTTTACTTTATTATTTTTTGGCGGAATTCTTGTAGTACCGTTTGGCATAAATATAGTTGCAATTTAACCACTCAGAGGAGTCGTACACCAGTTTCCGGACACAAAGCAATAATTAGTACTAACGAACTTAATCAGTTGTGAGCTGATGGCTAATTACGTTTCAAAGACGATGGAATGACCCTTGATTGATTACTCTAATTCATTATACGACTCTGTAGAAGAAATGTCACAAATCCAAGAGGATTCCTGCCACATTCTTCTTACCCCTCACTGCCGCACTCGCACATGTGAGATTTTATGTGTTGCTGCATTCCAGGGAAGCAAGACGCACATGCTCGTGACAGGCAAGACGTTCCTTTGGGGTATTGCGAATTCCAAATAGTGCGGCATTGCTCTTCTTTGACAAGGAGCTCAACATCTGCTGGTGAGGGCACCACTGGGTCCAATTCAGATGAAATGAAAATATATAATATCGTCTCCGTTTTGTATGTAATTCAATATGGAAAATGAATAGAGTATAAAAAAAAAAAATCTGACAAGGGTGATGTGGTTGTTCAACTCCCACAACACGCACACACACACAGCAGAGTTCCTTCCCAATGGGTAGCAAGGTCACTGAGCTAATTAGCATTCATCCAATCTTATTTAATCTAATAATGCTGTAATAGGAAACACACGCACATGCATTGTCATTAATTTGGTAGGGAGCAAAATAAAAAATGCATTTAGATGAAGTATTAATGGAGTTCAGCGTAGACGCGTAAACATAATTGGCGGTACCATTCTTGATTGCTTCTCTCCACCAGGAAGTCAGAGTAATGCCGCTGACAATTTGAGAGAATTTCAATTCTTATCCAACCCGAGCATCTGCATGACTTTAAGACCCCGGTCGAAGATACGACATTTTAAAAATAAAAAATAAAAATTGAAATAAAAATGCAATGGAATGACACTATCTGGTTTAGATTGCCATTTTTTATTTAAAGAGGATATATAATAAAAAATGACCTTTTCTTGATAATATAGAAAGACCCATGTGTGTTGCCCATGTTATCATTTCAAAACCAAAAGATAAGCAGAACTCAGTTCTGATTCGCATGAGCTTCTGATAAGCGGCACATACTTGATTACAGGGGGAAGTGGCGGTGGTGGATCGGGAAATATTAGTGTTTGCTGATGGGTCAAAGTGAACTGTTATATTTCCAGATTTTCCTGGCAAAAGGACGAGAGTCAGCTTGCCAACAGACAGACGAATTTGAGAGCTCCCTGGGATTTTCGTGACCGGCATAAATATGACGCAGGGTGCGAAGGCAGGTTAGGCCCAATGTTGGTAATTTCACAAATGAACACATGGTAGCAAGTCTGCAAGAGGGAGGGCTGCGCTGTAGTGAGAGTCGTCACAAATGACATCAATCATGGCCATATCAAAGCGGCTCCTTTTATTCTATTTGAACAGGGGGGTGCTAGTCACGCACTAGACTCAACCAGGTGGATACATACATATGTGCACTTGGCAACTGCTCCAAAGCCCCCAAAAAACTTAGCCGCCGCCCAGTGAGACAATATAAAAAAAAATAATCCAATATAATTCAGAGGCTTTGAAGTTCACATTATGAATGAAACTTTGTTTAACATCCACCACACATGTCCACAGAGCTCATAATTTGTTTCACTGAGTCTCGATCAAATCCAAGGACACATCCTTGCTGCACTGGGACACACATCTTAAATAAATAAAATAAAGCTGCCTCACCAGCATTAAGACTATTATGATCATTTACAGGGGTTACTTGTTGCCCCATGTGAGTGTCACTAATATGAACAGGGAAGATGACCGCATTTAAAGTAAGGTCATGTCTGCATTAATTCAGCGTTCATATGTATGGTATGCAGCCGCGAGATACATTAATTAAAGCAACGGTCAGTAAACTGTATGAAAACACCCTGAAGGTTAACTAATGGAGAAAGGAGGGGCAAGTCAAAGGTGCATCTGGATCAGCTATTAGAGGTTGTAAAGCACTTAAAAGGTTCAATGTTAAAACTCTGCTCGATTCTACAAGACTCAAGATACCCAAGCTGTACCTAATGTAGTAAAGCAGCCTCTACCATGTTTCACAGTGGGTAGTTCAAGGGCAATTTCAAAAATTTTAAAAAGTCTTGATGGCCCACACACAAACTCGGCATCTGATTTCAGATTTCAAACAACCATATACATAAAAGAAACTCATCCAAACTTGTAACCCAGGTTAGCTGATTAAATTCATTCATGAGGATAGGTTTGCAATACCTGAGTATTCGGATCAAGTCGTAAGGAAAAGTCATGAATTTAACATTTAAGGTTCAACCACCGGCCAGGGGAGATATTTAATAAATGCCTTCGTATACGATGACAGGTATCCAGCTGAGCACTCATGTAAAGTGTATCCAATTGCATCAACCTGTCATACGATGTAAAACCATCGAGCAAAATTAGTCTGAAGCGCAACACACAGCATAAATGTGTAATTTTATCTCCAATTCAAAGTGGTCAGAGGGAGCTTATGCCAGAACTGAAGGGATGAGCTCGGTGTAGCCCAAATGGCCTCGGCACCCACAAAGCACCATCGGGCTTCAAACTGCTCAGCTTTACAGTGTACTGACCAGAAGTAATGACTAATGTTCAAGTGCAACGAGGGGGAAGCATCAAGACTTTCTCAGATTTTGCCAAAGTAGACTTTTTGTTAGGCTTTTAGAAAACACATTTTAGGTCAAACTGTTCCTGCACTTTTGTTTGGGCCACCGCCAGAATGGTACAATAGCTAAAGAGCCGAACTAGACCATTAAACATTTCAACCTAAAAAATTCTCTTACTAAGAATAATTAAAGTAACCAATCTATTAGCTAAATAAAACATAAAAAAATTATTATTTTTTTAATAAAAATTTTTAAAAAATTCTAATTTTAAAGAGGAAGTGGCAAAATGGAAAATGGAAAAAATATTTCTTCACTGTTAATAATGTAAATAAAATCATTCAACTTCATATGGCTTCCAGTGGCTTTTGAGTCCATCTCGTTTAAAAGCATCAACTCAGTTTAAATGTTCTTTTATATTGAGTGGGGAAAAAGGGTTTGTCCTGAATCTGTGTGGAAGAAGCTAAACAGCTTTGATGAAGAAGAGGAAGAAGTGGTATCACCCGCAAGCGTACCTAACGGATTGTGTGTTGTGATGAAAGGTGACACCACTCTAAAGCAGTAAACATGGCCATGAATCAAAGTCTACTAAAGCTCCTTCTCCTCCTCTGTGTATCTAACATCAGTGTCGATTTGACACTTGGGCCACGCTCACTTTGGAGTCATCCGGATGAGATGCAGCGCATTTGTCACTGTGGTCACATCGCATGTACTTTTTATCTCTCTGTAGGTCTCATCACTTGTCAGCTTCCACACCGGCTGCTGCCTTACTGACTCGGTGGCTGGATGTGTGTGTGTTGGGGGCGGGGGTCTCATTACTGTGGTCGGCATGTTGTGGCACGGGCTGACGCGTTATCAGATTAGAGCAAAAAAATATCAATTTTGCACCTCTGATAATTGCTGACTTGTAAATGAGATTTCTACACTTCGACTCGTGGTGGAGCAAAAAAATGTCCAACAGGAAGTTATTTACTTCACTGGCGTGAGGGCCTCCACCAAGGCCGAATATTCAAATTGAAAACATATCTAAAACAATTCCTATTTTATCGTAAAATGCCTGTGACATTTTTCATCAAGAATCAAGAATTATCGCACACTTCTCACCCTTTCTTTATAGCCTAGCTGAAATTAGCCTGTTTTAGGGTGTGGCCTTGTCTCGGGTAGATGCACCACTGCTGACTAGCCCCTCCCCTCGAGAGAGATGTTATACGAAGCTAGTGTGATCTAAAAATTTTAAGGTAAAATACTGTGAGTAAAGTGATCCCACCAACAACAAAAACGACGAATCGAGGACTGGCTCCCACTTCATGATCTAGCATAGCAATCCCCAGACGCCAATAAGATGCCTATGACATCATTTCTGCATTATTGCTGGTCTCACACTGATATGACCTCACGGTCCAATAATCTGGAACTAGGGTATGATGTTTGAAATGAGAAAAATAGCTCATAAAAACTAGCCTCATACGCGACATCCATTTCAATCCTCGATTAAAGATGTTTCAGAAACTCCTCGTGGACCTGAATTGTAAATCCAGAGTAATACGATTGTTAAGCACTTAAAGTTAAAAACAGGAGCTCAATGGTGGTTTTACAGATCTGAGCAATACATTAAAAATAAAAATTTCAGTTTATTATAGACATCGCTTTCTAGCTAGAAGAGCATTATGGGAAGGGAGGGGTTGTGTGGCGCTAATACAGCCTCCGTGACAGACTTAAGTTCAGTCGAGTTCCAATTTCCTGGGGCATTTGGCTCCGCTAATGTTACACCTCTGGCCATCCAAACACAACTAAGAGAAGTAGCTGCGTGCATCCAACAACATTTTCATAATGGAACATTCAGGAGCCCTCGTTTCTTCTGCCATAATCAGAGTTGGGCAGATTACATTAGAATGACAAGTGAGCGTCGGCCATGTTCGCTTCCTCGGGTTGGGGTGGAGGTAGAAAATAGAAGCTCCTGAAGCGAATAGCGGGCGCTGCTGATAATTGTAGCTGACAAGCGGGGGAGCGAGCGAGGCAGTGGTTGCCGAGGTACACTGGGAAAGCCGCACTTCAGGGTTTCTGTCTTCATTAGCATGCTGCTATGTTTGATGGCAAGAGGAAAGCCCACCATGAGTGAGATGTCGATTGAGGAAAGGGCGTGTGCTTGGCGTGGACAAAATGGAGGCTTAAATATTTGTTGAGACGTTGTAAAACGTCTGAGAAAAACTGAAAAAATTCAAGTGTTAAGAAAGAGGAATAACAAAGTAACATTTTCAATAAAGCTGAAGTTACATTGTGTTTAGGCATCACTTTGCTGTGTTTGTTGGGCAGTTTGGATTTGCAAAACCAATCAAGTGGAAACAAACACGGGCTGTGAGAGGAAGACGAGCATGGCGATTCAATTTGTTTTGTGCTCTGGAGCTTTAATAGATGGAGCAGGGAAGTATTGGGGAAGAGAGAAGAGACAGCTGCCTACAAGAGACACGATTCTCCTTTTCATGCTTAACCTCACGCTAAGTCTGGCACACTTTTTATTTTCGACGGCATATTTGCAAATGAGGCAGGAATCATTGACAGTGAAGGCTGTCTGTAAATCATGCAACCTGGAGTTAAATAATAAGGCCCACTTTAAATTTAAAAAGGCCTCTGAAGGAGAGCACGTTTTTGTTTGTTTTTTATTTTTTGCTTGAAATAAACCCAATAAAAGTAATTTAATAAGGGCAGCGTGCTAATGACCGAATGCACGGAGGTTAATTATTAAAAAAAACTCTCCTACTATGCTTTGAATTTTGAACTCAATAAGCTTCACCTGTCACAAATTAATACGCCCCCACACAAAATAGATTTAATTAAAAAACATTTTTTTACTCATTATAATCCCTCAAAGGAAAATCGAACTCACACTCGGATGCACTTGCTAAATGCTTTGTTAATGGGCAAACTGTGTTCAGATATAAAAGCAGTCAAATTTGTCAAAGGATGAAAAGATGGAAGTGACATCACACATTTATTTGGTCTTGGAAAGAGGCCACTCACTATCTGGGCCAAAATTGCCCTTGGATGCCATCGCTGTTGGGAATTGGACACGAAGCGCCGCTCTACTTAGTTGAACTGGAAGTGGCCTCCACGCCCTCTTCAATAAATACGCTTGGAGGGCGGCATGAAGCAGATTGAGGTGAAGAGAAGTAACTAACGACCATTTGTTTGCAAATTAGAGAACTTTTAGAATGGCCTCCATTAAAAACTTGAAGGAATCATTTTCTTTTATTTTCCTCTCATTTTGCAAACAGTGAAATACTTTTGGAAGCCGCTTTCACAGTAATGCTACGATTTTATGACTCGAATCCTCATTTACTGCTAAATAAATAATTACATCCAAAAAAACAGCATTGTAGACGAAGATAGAGTCTATAAACATGCACATGGTTTATGTCCTATGAATTAGTTATGTCAGCACAATAATTAACTATTCAGAATAAGATCAACAGACTGCAGTCATGCAAATTGGTCACGAGGATGTTGTGACGAGACAATAAATTCCATTTAGAGGGTTGTGATTCAATTAAAATGCTTTTAGTACATTTGCTCAAGCTCAATATGGATATTTAATTTTTGCTCGTGATTGTTGTCTGTGTCGGATGAGGCCAATTAAACTTCTCTAGCTGCAATCTTGGTTAAAGTCCTCAGAGTGGCTTTAAACTTTCTTCGGGAGAAGAAGGAACCTTACAAGACCAGTGTGTATTTTAATTCTGCAAACAAGTATCAGTTATATAGCTTCTACTTTTTTTATAGTCATGTAAGAGTGATTAAGGACAGGAATAAGTGCGTTGAAACATGGATATAATGTTGATAGAATACAAAAGTGTATTTGAAATATATCCATTTCTTAAGGTTGACAAATAACTGACTGTGCTATAAAACTCAATATCAAGTGAATATATGTATTAAAATGTGAGCTCAAATAGCCACAGGATTGATTTGAAAATTGAAAATGCAACCTAAGCGAAATTATTAACTGCAGATTCTGTTTTTGATATAATATACTTGCCGAGAAGTTTTTCCATTACTTTTTTCCCTCGCTACACCAATGATTTGCCATCTGCAGCTATCGTAAATGGTACATTAAAATTGATATTTCAACTTCTTGCAACGACACTTTGGAACATCAATATTGAGCATAAATGCAGGGTTGAGAATACGACAGCGATCATGGCAATCTTTTTTTTTTAACTCTTCTTTGCAGTCTTAATACCGAGAGCCATTTCAAATTATTTTGGTCACACCATTTATCAACATGACAGGGTCGAAATGTACTAATATCGCTACTACAGATGAAGCTGGTGATATAATAATGACAAATATATTAGCGACTTAGATAGATACTAGCTAGATAGCTAGTTAGCTAGAAAGCTAGATCGATGGCCATAGAATATGCTTAATGTCTTAAAGTCCACAATACGTGGCACAATAACATATTCTTAAAATACAGTCTTGTATGTCTCCCAAATGGAATCCCCTTTCAACTGAAGTCCTTGAGAACAAAATGTGCGCAGACTTTGCAACAATCTTTCCTTGAAGTTCTAAAAGTTGGCAAATTCCATGCAGCGGTAGGAATATCAATTCTGTCCTTCCTTTGCTTTTCAGACAAAGCGCTCGGCGAGTGAAGATGACCTCTGCGGAGTACATGTTAGAGGGTGGATTACATCTGTTGTGCTTTGCTCTGTCGTGGATTTAGATGTAACAAAATCCCTGTCGTCCATAGAGGTCAAAGACAATTTGATAAATCAGCAATGTCCTGAATAAAGTAATCCTACTAATTTCTGTAACACTTAAAAGTGATACATGATCACTTCTCTAATAATGGAACATATATGAGGTTTTGGTTTCCTATGACAGCAACATGACCTGACTTTGTACCTTCAGGCACTAAATAATACAAGGAAGCAATTTGTTTGTTTTGCCAGCACAACTGTCCTTTTACAAAACATATCACGTGACTTGACCTTCCAGTGCAATTGCATGCTTGTTTACAGGCTACCGTATAGCACAGCGGTGGATATTTATAGTGCGCATATACGTAGTCCTCGGGGGATTGTGCAGGTCGAAGGTAAGCCTGACAGGAAGCAGGGATAACGCATTTGACTTCAGCACCACGGACAGCGCCATGGATTACCGATACGAAAGCAAAATCGAGCCACTGATACTACTGGAGCAAACAATCAGTAATCTCGCTCGCACAGCAGATCAATAACAAAACTAACTTGGCCCTGTGAAGACATTCTCTTTGCCAGAAGGGATGGTAAAAGGATCTTTATATTGTGTGTATATATATATATATATATATATATATATTTTATTTTATTTTTTTAACCACACAAGCAATAACATTGGGTCACGGTTATGAGATCACGTCGATAATAGCAGAAAGTAAAGAATTGTTGCATCGTTACCAAAAAGTCAATGTTTTATTTTTTTTGCATAGCATAATAAAGTTCTGCTAAAGTCATCACAGAACGAAAGCCAGTGTGACTTTTGCACTGTACTGTATATAAATGGTACAGTGTATTATCTTTGTGGTGTGTGTGGGGAGGGAGACAAGCAAAGTCCTGGCACTCAAAGGCATGACCAGGTGTCACTAGACTGGCCACACACCGCGTGGAATATAAACATGCCAACATTGGCTTTGTGCAAAAATCAAAATGTAAAAAGATGCAAATGCACTACACTTCCAAGGACATATTTGTTTGGGGCTCGCAAGAAAACACGCGCGTGGAAAAGGATTAGGATGTAGGAGCAAGCTGCTCGACTCTCCACTCGCGATTTACGAGGAACGTGAACAACATTCTGCGCTGCCGCAGCTTGATGCTAAAGGGGGCCTCCGGGGGAACTTGCACTCTCGCATAATGTACATCATCCACTTTATGGATTGCATAGTCTACGTGTATCCTACATGGAAAAACATTGGGGCGAGGTGACGGATGACAGAGACGGGAAATGGAGGACGAGTACAGATGACAACTTTGCCTCTGTGTGTGTGTGTGCGTGTGGTTTCACAGTGTTTTCATCATCAGGCTTCAAACGACAGCAAATCCCGCGTGTGTGTGAGTGTAAGCCTGCACACATGCGGACGCCCGCAGTGAGTGTACTGTACACGATGTGTGTGTTCCATGTGGAGTTAATCCCGAGTTTGGATGCGAGAATTACTCTCCCACTTGTACAGTGCTGGCGGGATTAATGCTGTCAGATTACATCTTGCAGGTCCTTGAGTTGGTGTGCGTGTTGTATGTTACGTGCACTATCGCGTGCTAGTTGTTTGTCATTTCATCGATGAGTGTGAAGTTTCAGCGGATTTTCTCACTTTACTCTTGATTTGAGCCCAAAAGGTATGACATAATGCTCTTATAGATTTAGAGGTTGGCGATTTGAATTTTCAGGGATTATTTCCACATATCCAAGCAAGAACTCGGTTAATTTTAAATCATTACACCCACGAATGCCCTACATATGACTGGAAACCTAAACACTTTTAGGATTTCATCGCCGTGAGCATCTAATTAGTGTGTTTTGAAGCAAAAAATAAACGATTAAAATAAATCATCTACTATAAATCAGACAGACTTGCATTTTGGGTTATTCGGCCTCGGGCCAAGTCTACGCTCCAAAACGTGGCCTTTGTAGTTACCTTTGTGGTGTAATGTGACATTTGAAAAGTGCCCGCACAGTGCTGCAGTTTGTCTTCTGTTGTAAATCATTTGGATGATTTGACACACAAGCTCTATTCGCTCCTTTCACATCATCATTTCAGCAGTAAGTGAAGTATTAAAATTGCACATTTAGAAGATTCCCGTAGATCTGGCAGTAAAGATGATGCCGTGCGCATATTGTACGCCAGTTCCCATTTCCTTTGCAGACTGCGTGCAGTCAGCAAGTGGTACACGCGACTCATCACTTCTCTCATCACTCCTGCACACGTATGCAAGATCATCCATAAGGTGAGTAAGAACACTTGGATGGGAACTAATGATTACGAGGTTGACACAGTAGGTTTTAAGGTGACGATTTCCCAATGTAAACGGTACATTGGGAATACATTTAATGACATTTAAATTTAAATTAGTTGGCAGTAAGTTAGCATCAAGTGTCTATTCACACATTGACAATACTGATGATTATTAGCTTGTAGCTAATTCTACTTTGAATATTTTTTAAGAATTGTTGATGAATATATGCATGTTTATTTTTAAAAATAAAAAAATGAAAGAAAGAAATTTAAGTTATCCCATGAATAGCATTTTCTTTTCAAACTAATCTAGGCAATAAAATTAAAAAAACATTTTCAAACATTTATTTTAATAGCGTAACCTATATTAATTCCCCACCTCACAGTACACTGATCATACATAATGAACCGATAAATGGGTTTGACTTGGATTTCTTTAGAGGATTCACTGTAATGTTTACTGCTGGATTCCGTGTTTAATGATGCCAGATGAAAAATATCCTAAAGGATTTAAACATCCTTATTTAATATGCAAAGAGGTTGTTGAAAATGCACATTTCTAGACTCAACATTCTCAATTCCCCAACTGAAGTCATGCACTTAAAATGACTCAAGTTACATTGGATACGGTAGGGAAACCAGTTGGAGCTCAAAAGGTTAGGAATCATCAGACATCTCACGGGGGATTATAGCTCGGAGCTACCGAGGAAGAGCGGTTACACTCAGGCCGGCTGTTCGTCATGAAGATAGAAAACCAAAGTCACACTCAAAGTCAGGCAACTGGGCCACGGGTCAAACATTGATTTAAATCGAAACATAATACGGGTTTGCAAAGGGGATGTCAATAGCGTGATTTTGTGTCATTTTTAAGACATCACTCAGCGACAGGATATTCACCACAAAAGTAAAATATTATTGGGAGGAGTGACAAACTTCTAAAAGATGATTTAGTTCAATGGTTGGGATGGTTGACATATTGTGGCATAGGTTGCTTAAAGAATTGATCATACATGTGGAATTGATTGTTGATTATTAATGTTATAAAAGGTATTGAAACAAAATGGAGGAGGCTACTTTGGGGTCTCAACAAGTATGCTGAATGGTGTAAGCAGTCTTATGTTTTGCATCGCCCGCCCAAATAACAAATCAAGTATGATGATCTCATTGGAGCAACACTACAATTGCGTGGCAACTGCTGCACTTTGCGTAAAGAAATTAACTCGATGAAACTGATCATTCATTCACCCAACTCACCCAACCCAACCAACGCATCACATTGGGAATGTGTCTTTGGCAAAATATATTTCCCAGGGGAAATAAATTTCATCATCACTCCAATCCATGTTTAAATCTATTAGTGTCACCATGAGCGCTGGTTGTTTGCCAATAGCAGCTATTTCTCATTGTTTACAAGAAGAACACGCTTGCCTTATAACACCAACATGCCCCTCTCCCCTCTGGCTGATGCTGTCAAGGATGGGCTGTCACCAGATATTATATAACATGAAATCTCCTTAAATCGCTTTTCATCCAGCTGAGGGAGTGTAGGCGGTAATGAAGACAGCCAATGCCACGTCGGACCCGGAAGGAGCCCGAGGCGCCAATTCGACATCTCCCTGTGGAGGGTCGACCCCAAAAACAGTTAGCATCTCACCTCCCACACACTTAGTTATTAGACTTTTTTTGGGTACTTTAGAAACTCTGGAGTTCATTTGGAAACACTTACTGATAGAAAAATAAATCCATTTTAACTGCTGTGGTTTCATACGAACGGCAATGAGGACTACAAAAAAATGACGAGCATGAAGATAAACCGATAGGTGAACATAATCAAAGCACAAATGTGATGACATTACAGTCATAATACTGTATATGGCGATTTTTTCTGTCTAAATATTACTACACGTGTTGCTCCTGATAAAACCGAACAAACACCACTTATTACTTCACTGGTTCTTCTATATCAAACAATTTGTTTTAGGTTCATTTACCTGACATGTTTCGGCGGGTTCTTCCGCCTTCATCAGAGTGTCACTGATGTGATTGTGACGCGTCTTTATCAGCTGATGGATGAAGGCGTGGCTCACCTAAAACAAATTGTTTGATATAGAAGAACCAGTGAAGTAATTGAAAAGGAAAAAACAAGATGAACCTAGTACAACAAACAGCACTTATCTTGCAGATCGCGTTGTTTGTTCATGGTACAGTCGAGTAGGTCCGAGCCAAACTAACAATCCTCCTGAGGCCTTTGTCTATCGTAACAATCTACATGACAGCAATCATCTGGTGTAATCTCATCGTGTTCTATTATTTAGCAGGTCCTATTGAACGTGCTTTACACTTGTTGCAAGGCATGGCAGGCTAGCATGCAACTCACCCCGAGGTTCTTCTCTGTATTCTCTTTAAAGCTGCCTCGTGCTACATTATTCATCGAACCCATCTGACCACTCAATAAGCTTGATAATTCACGCAGATAATGATATATTTATCAGTCAGATGATATTAGATCAAGAGACACCCCATGGATGATAAACGAGTACATCATACGACTTAATCGTTGTTGGCTGTCAAAATTAGTTGACGTCAAAATTTGAAGGTTCAGCTTGAAACAATTGAGGGGAAAAAAAGAAAGGAAGAACCACTTATGTATAATAAACAGAATAAAATAATACATTTATTTGTTTCAATGTTTTCCATTTCTAATTTTTAGCCATCACATTATTTTAGTTTAAACGAAACAATTGGAGACAGAGCCGATCTGCTGCGCCGCATGCTTCCACACGGACGATAAAAACAATCTCATGTCACTCGGATGTAGTAATTAGAAGACGAGTGACATTGACATTCAGACATTGACTTGTCTTATAAGCCAGCTGGGATAGAGAATGTCAAGGAGGTGATTTGCACTGTGACATCTCTTTTGACGGGTAGCATTTTGCTTTTTTAGGAGGAAAATTAAGCCTGAATTTATCTAACCTCTTAAGGAAAAAATGGCTTTCGCATAATAACAGTTTGCTCAACTTGGTCTGGAGCAATAATAATAAAATAATAAAATAATGTCTATCAAAGATAAATACAAGGCTTTATCTGTCTTTTGTATTTCTGCACAAAAAGTCTGAGTCTCAATCCTTGTGAGTGTCAGTTTCAGTTCAGTTTAAATTTCAAAAGTTAGATGTTGTATAGTTCTTGTCACACGCTTATCTTAAAACACTGTGTACAGATGTTGCCCATACCCTTTTGAAGGTGGAGGTAGAATGTCCAAAATGGAGGCAAGGAGGCATGCAGGCCGAGGGAGAGAGGCAATGGCAGGCAGGCAAAGGTGGTAGGCCAAGCAAGGAAAGGGGGGAGGGGGAATGGCAGGCAGGCAAACAGGTGGCACACAGGTACAAATCCAAATTGTTTGTAATTCAACTAAGGTTTCAACATAAAGGGTTCCAAGAAGTAAACTAAAGTTTGTTTTCTAAATTCCAAGTTTCAAGTTCCAAAATTTACAAGCTTGGAGCAGACTTGAAGTAGCTTGAAGCGGCTTTTTAGCGGTAAAAGAACTATGTCACTACAACCTTCTTTGTCTAACTGAGACTGACTACCAAGTGGGAGCAGCCTATTTCCCTGATCATGTGACTGATCAGGTGACCAAAGGCTTTGTCAAATAAAAGTCCATGGCCCAAGGCCAGCGAATCTTAAACAAAAATAAGAATTTAAGCTAAGGAAACTAAATTGGCTCCAACAATACTAATAATAAGAAACCCATTTTTTTTTGCAAAGCATTTCCATGGTAATACTTTTGAAAGTTTTCCGCAGGCATGATTGCAAGCCCGCGCAGACTGTCACAACCAGTTGCCACTGATGAACGCGGGCGAGGTCTTAAACACACATTCATTCGACGCCTCCGCTTGGCCACAAACAACGCTGACCTCCAAATGCAATTAAGCTCGAACCAGTGTTGACTGTCTGGAGGATAAGTTCATGTCTTGCAGCAGATACTTCATTTCATAAGATTGAACCCGATTGACGTCTGACATTCTCTAGAACGACTGACACAAGATGGCCAAGTTAGCCGAGATCAATTTTACTTCTCGGCAGAGAGTTTTTCTTCATTTCAAAGTAAAAACTGTTTTAATGTATCGAGCAAATCATTTTAAGGGGTTTATAAAAAGACTGTTTTGGGGGGAATCTCCAGAAGTTTCCAATAAGAGTCAAACAAAAACCGCATTTTTCATTTGATGAGACAAAACCAGCGCTACTCCCAGAGGTAAAGATAATAACAAAAATTGACAATGTTCTGGTTTACCACCTGTTCCCTTGTAATCAGTGATGACACCATGTGCTCCACTTTATCAGTTTCTCATTGGTTTCAGGCACTGGACCAAAAAGGGAGATGTATTCAGAGACACCGCAAAGGATGTCGGTAGATAAGAAATCAATCAAACGGGATCTTGCATAAAATGGCTTTCTTTTATCTCAGGCTGCTCATTTGTGCCACATTCCGGAGTGGCTCGGTTTCAAGCACCGCTCAAGATGTCCTTTGGAATGAGATGCTATCCTCACAAAAGACGGACGGAAACAGATTGGAAAGTTGAATCTTTGTTGGCTGTTGGGGAAGTACGCACGTGGAGTCGGTTGGCAACCGGTGATCATGGAGCAGCTGCAGATGTTTATCGCAAGCTCCTGTCAATCATCCCTGAGTGGCTTAGCCAACTTTCAATATGGCATGTCTTGGAGATTGGTTAAACCTAACCTAACCGTTGTGGATGGAAAATTACAAAGCCAAGGCTGCTACAAAAAAGCTGTTGGTTCCTAAGAAACATCAAGTTCCTGATTTTATGTGGAGTGAAACTCACTTGCAGAAACTACGTGGAACTGATTACATGGATATGAAAAGACACGTAGGGCTCGGAACATCCCAAAATAACCCCAAAGAGCCAAGCATGATCATCAAATTTGTTTGGGGGAATTTTACACAGAAATAGATAATTGGGAGGATCAACACACTCATCAATAGGTATTGACCTTGACGCCATATGCCGAAGCGGCATTCAATCTGATAATGGAGCCAGTCATTAAACGGTTTGTAGCGAACAACATAAGCCGTTTCTCGGAGAGTCTAAAAATAACAATGTCCATACATATGTGACAGCGTTATAGATCGAGTGAGGCCCGCTTAATGTGAGGCTAGCAACCACTTTACTCTATTAATTTATGTATACGCTGTCATTCAACTGTGGTTGCCATGGTTACCAAACCAAATGGATTACGCTAATGCCTCATATCGTAAAAAGGGGTTTTCTCAAGTGGAGTTTGAGGGAAGCTTCTAATTTGAGAATCCCGCACACACACACACACACACACACACACACACACACACACACACACACACACACACACACACACACACACACACACACACACACACACACACACACGAGACATCACCGCATCCTTTCCAACGTCTTCAAAAGCACTTCCTGAAAGGAAGGAGGGTGGGTTGTTTGTAAAAAGAGCTAAAGCAACAAGAAATCGGAGCTGTGATCTCCAAACTCTTCATTCATCTTATCCTCTTGGAAATTCCCTCCTGAAACAGAAGCCCCCTGATCTGCCTTGGGGGATTTGGGAGGGAAGGATGAAGAAGGGGCGTCGGGTGAGGCGGGAGCCGCCAGAGAGGAAGTGTGGCAAACGGAGGAAAGTGTTTACGAGCTATCAGGTTCTGACAACTGGAAGCCGCTCAGAGAAATGGTCTTGCCACAATGTTTTTGTCTCTTTTGTTTCTCTTCCAATAAGCGGCAATGTACAATTTCGCAAATGGACTTTTATTGTGGAGCTAATTATGTTGCGGTGAGGAATTGCCTGTGAACACTCTGAAATGGTGCGGTGCAAGCAAAAAGCCAAAGAGCTACGTTTCATTTGACACTACATCACCGCTAAAGACATCATGGAACCACTCGAGAGATCATATAAAAATGCTGTCTAGTGGTTGTGAGCAGTATTTGGCTTTTAGCAGTAAAACCAACATATGAACGGATGGGATGTGCGATGGCTGCTTGGATTAAATTGCAGGCATTAATTTGGAATTGGGCATTTCAGTGTAAATCCAGCCTTAACTGAGTAGAGGATTTTATTTCTTGATCCCTGTAATTGTTTTCCCATATTTACACAAAAAGACTTCACAATCACTTATTTCATTAAATCCTACTTTGTGTTTTTGAAATTTACTGCCTGTCTTTCCCTTTTTAAAGAACAATTTGTTCCCCCCCTCCCCAAGTGTTCATTTGGAATTTGCACATTCACTTTATCTGTGAAAGTCACGTGAATATTTCTGTTGGTTGGATGAAGAGGAGGGGGGGGGGACACAAGACGTGGGCGAGTGTCACGCCAGATTAAGTCCCATCGGTCTCATTTCTCTGGCAACCACACACCAGAAACCTCGTGACTTGGTATAGATGGTCACACAGACAAAATAGGAAGAGCAGAGTCATTATCATTATTCTTATGATCTCAGTCTTCCCACCTAAATTCCAGGGGGTGCATGCAAACCCCCCCCCGCCCCCTCGCATCTTCAAATGCACATGTACATACTCCCGAAGGGAACAGTGGCAGCAACCCAAACATGTGTTCCCGCAGGGTTTGCGCAAAGCTGTGAAAAAGACTTTGTATTGATTACTCGTTTATGTCAGAAGCACTTCAATTGCAGCAATCATCAATTAATTCCACCGTGTCGCTTTCGGTGGCGCATGCCCTTCACGTTGACCGGTAATCTGAGATGTCACCAGCTATCGCAGACAACTTGTGGCGTTTCTTTGCCGCCCACATCGTTCATAGCCAAAGAAGAATTGGGAACGTCCTCTCCCAAGGCACTGTAGATTGCAGCACTTGCATCAGCACACATTTGTCTCCCGCGTACAGTACACGAGCGTCTACGCTAACATGGTTACGTAAAGCAAATGCCATGAACATGTTTATCACATGAAGAGCCGCCGCCATGAGTCATGCTCTAACTTGCTCGTTCAGCACAAACAACAAAGGATGCCTCTTTCAGTTGGCTCAGATCTTTCATTATCAAAGTCAGAAAAGGCCTGATTGTCAGATGCCTCGAAAAGATTATCCTGATTATCTTGTGGTGTGGAATGTATAGAGAGTCGTTTTTCCTCCTTGATCTGCTCAAAAAGCATTCAAGCAGAAAGAAATATTTTAGAATTGTTTCCTCTGCTTTTTTGTTTAAAATCGGCATTATATGTAACACCCAAAAAAGTGCAGCAACGGAGGATGATCCACACGCGGAAATGTTGCGATACATGACCTTGGCTGGCGCTTGGAATCCGTTCATCCCATCCATAATTTCTCGAGATGACATCTGACGGCTCTGAGCGCCTGAAGGAATGCAGAATGCATTGCACAACACAACTGAACCGCACACACTTAAGGGAACATCCTTGGCTATGGAGTAAGACATTTACAGAGTGAAAACATTGCGTTGTTCCGCAAAGTCGAGCATGCTCACGTACAACAAGATTTGCCGATGGAGTTGTTGTGACAAGAAGGGTAATGGCATCTTCAATGCTGATGTGGTTTACCATTATGTCAATGAACTATGCATTAAAGGTGACCTATTGTTTGTACACAGTTTCTGGAGCGCCTGCCCACTCATCAAGTGTAAAATTCACCAAGAATTCAAGCTTCATGTGCACACAAAATATCCTCACTCATTTGTCCCCTGAGACAAAACCATCCCTAAAAGTGCCGTACAGTGGCAGGTGGGCGGAGTCACTGCTGATAACAACAAGAACCACCAGAGACAACATTTTCAGAATGTCCACTGGCTAGGTTGGCAGTGGTGAGTCAGGTTAGTTATTAGACGGCGACGGCGGACAGGGTCAACGACGGGGGTCGGAAAGCAAGCCGAGGTGAGAGCGTGACAGATGGCCTTTCTCTGGACTTCCTCCGTTGGCTGCACAATAACACACACACGAGGCCAGCAACCCACCACCATGTATGACTAATCAATGGCTCGCACATGACCAGGATATTGCACTTCCTGTTTATTCGAGCATGAGAAACGCGAAATACTACTAGACAGTCAATTAATACTTTAAAATGGTTGATCATTTTCACAAAGAATCGTAAATTGTTTTGCATTGTTTGGAGTATAGGGTGGAAGGCAATCACAAAGTGATTTGTACTGAACATTGCCAAAGTGCCCAATTATTCCTTGCAAAAGCAGTAATTTATCATTTTTGGAAACTTTTTGACATATTTGAAATATTTTACCCGCATATTTTCTTGACCTTGCCAAAAACTCTGCATGAGAGAAGATTGTGACAAAGATGGAGAGGGTGCAGTGTTACTGGTTCACAACAGACGTCTCAGAGTCTATAAAACCATTTTGTCTGGCAATTCACAGAATAATGTCTTTGGTCTAGTGATTCCAAAATGTGAGCAGAAAGATTAAAAGGACTGTTTAAATGCAAATTATAAATGAACAAGAAAGTGCATTTATGTATTAAACACGAATGTGAATTTTTTGCTCTTCAGCGTGTCGGAGAACAGCAAGTTAAACATAAAATCAAATGCTCTCTGTCATTAGCTAAAAGTGGAAAATCAATTAAAATACAAAAAATAAAAAGTGATTTTATTCTTCTATCGATGTCTCGCAAAACGAAGAACTTGAGAAATCTGTTAAGTGAGCATCAAAGGAGCTTTTCTTCGGCTCTTAATAGCCGGACCGCATAACACGTTCTCCCAAAAGAAAGAGCAGCCTCAACAAGGGGCTGTTAAGTGGATTATGACATTGCTGCTGAGGCACTCCACCAGCCATCGAGTTGATCGTCCCTCAACACTCGCCAATAGCGAGCGAGCGAGTAAGCCGCGGGGCTTTCTTGACGTCAGCTTATTTGCGCCCGCAATTATAGGCTGCAGTAAAAGCAACGGTCCCAGACTCATCCAGTAAATAACGGCGGAAAGTGCTATATTGTCGCGGCAAAAGTCGACAGAGAGATTAATAACTCGGGTCCATACTGTAGAAGTTGGCGATAATTGCTCTCAAGGGGAATGGAGGCTTGATGCATGCGTCCGATAACGGCGAGCCTATGAATACTGTAAGAGCAGCGGTGAAGTAAATCAAAGCCGGGCTGCATTCATCACACATGCTGGAACATCACTTCACTGGTTCTTTTATCTCAAACAAGATATTTTATTAGGTTGGTTTATAGACCTAAAATAGACGTCTAAATTAGGTTGGTTTATAGACCTAAAATAGACGTCTAAATTAGGTTGTTTATAGACCTAAAATAGACGTCTAAATTAGGTTGGTTTATAGATTTAATAGCCAGAAATAACCAATTCACATGTACGGATCAATATGCTTGTTAAACCCAAACAACTTCTGTGCATTATTTATACAACTTACAGCTTGTTCAGACTTCAAAATTCCAAAATATGATCATATTTAATGTTTTTAATTTAGACGTCTAGTAAATTGAGCCAAGATCAAGATTTTGCAAATTAATAAGGGTTGGGAAACTTGGGAAAATTTAGGGTCCCCTACTTTTTTTAACCTCTAAAATAAATAAATAAAGTAAATCTATTATCAAACTTCTAAATCTGTGTTGAATGACCCTACCTCGACAGTTTAGTTTCGACTATTTTAGGTCTATAAATCAACCTATTTTAGTCGTCTATTTTAGGTCTACAAAAAACCTATTTTAGGTCTATAAAACAACCTATTTTAGAGGTCTATTTTAGGTCTATAAATCAACCTATTTTAGGTCTATAAATCAACCTATTTTAGGTCTATAAATAAACCTATTTTAGACGTCTATATTTGGTCTAAAAATCAACCTATTTTAGACGTCTATTTTTGGTCTAAAAATCAACCTTTTTCAGACGTCTATCTTTGGTCTAAAAATCAACCTATTTTAGACGTCTATTTTTGGTCTAAAAATCAACCTATTTTAGACGTCTATTTTATTTTATTAGGTGCTTACTCTCTAGTAGCATGTTTGGGAACACCTCATTAGCATAATTAGGATTCCCTCAGCCACTACACAGCAGCAATGGCAGCGATTCAGACAATTAAAAATAATGTCAAGCCGCTTCTGATTTCCATTGCCCTCATTGATGTAGCACGCTTTACGGCATGCTGTAATATATACACTATATTACAACAGTACGGCACACAAACATAACCATAAGGTTTCACCCGCGCATAATCATCATACCGCATAAAAGACGTCGATACAGTAATGAGGCCGCATTTCATTTCCTCCCACAAATACACACAAAATAACCATAAAATGTTGCCATGCCCTTTATATTAAACACGCACACACCGGAACGCGCTCAGGTGCCGATGCTATAAAGCTTCTACAATGAGCGAGAGCGAGCGAGATTCTGATTATCATTCAAATGAGCTCGGCAAGAGTGTGCGGTGTCTGGGGCATCGCCGTGTCAGCAAAGCACTTCCTGTTTGCCGTTTAAGTCGCGCAGCGGGGCTGCGGGAGCAAGATAACGAGTATCACAAAGCGCGCTGGGAGATGAAAAATAAAGAAATAAATAACAAAAAAGGCAAAGGGAGACCCCCTGAAGCAGCGGCCGTTGCCCGATGTGGCATCAGTCGCTCGTGCCGCTGGGAATGCTGCTCCTCAGAAGTAAGATATTGTATGGAGGGGAGACAAAATATTATATCATATAAGCGTTAACTAGATGCTTGTTAAAGCTTTTATGGATAGGCTGTGATTTAAAAATGCTTATTAATTTCGTTACTGATATATCGCGTCGCTCTCACATGATTTCAAACGCTAAGACTTGTGTTTTTCACTAAATAAAGGCTGTCAAAAAGCTTGAGGTGGACTAAAACTTCCTTCAGGCCACAAATAGAGCAACTTTTTAAAAACAACCCTTAAAATCTTGGGGAGGATATGATTAAGTGAACAGTGTGGTCCGACCGCATGAGATTCAAAGGTGAGACATTCATCGGCGCCTTTAAAGGTCAGAAATAACGGTTGGAGCTGGAGCGCTTCCCTAATGATTCCTTTACAAGAGTTCAAAAGCAATTTTTTAGGTGGCAGTTACTTGCACTGTCAGAGGAACTCCACTGGGAGCCGGTCTCTTGCCCATGGCGCTGACTTCATTAAGCGAGAGGGCAAACTTCCTTGCATGTGCAATTATCTGCCATCTTCAAACTTTGTTCTGCACAAATAATGTTGCCTGTAATTCCACACGGTGAGTTTACCAGTTAAGACATCTGACAATTAGGCATGCGGTAAAAAACTCACAGAGCCATTGAGAGAAATTAGCAACTCACAAAATAGAACTTGATTGTTTATTTTACCACTGAACGGTTGAGTTAGTTTCCGAGTTAGCCTGCTCAATAGAAGCAATCATTTGGACTTTTTGCCTGTCAGGCACAGCGAGAAGTAAAAATAAGAAGAAATAAAATAAAATTAGAGACGCATACAGGCTGAATTATCGGGTTTAAGAGAACGATCTTTCACAAACTTCCTTGGAGGTCATTTATATCTTCGTGAATCCAGTCAGACTCCAGTGGATGAAAATTCTAAATATATAACCACTTCTAATTCATCCATCCATCCATCCATCCATCCATCCATCCATCCATCCATCCATCCATCCATCCATCCATCCATCCATCCATCCATCCATCCATCCATCCATCCATCCATCCATCCATCCATCCATCCATCCATCCATCCATCCATCCATCCATCCATCCACCCCCCCTCTTTTTTGCTCAAAACTGTAAATTGTCAGAATCTCAATGAAACAGAGAGCGTCAGAATTAAAGGCACTTGATGCTCTCTTTGTTTTATATGCCAAGCGATCAAGTGCATTTGTTAAGCAGTGCACGGCAAAAGGTACCTTGCAATAAACTTTTGTTATTTTTATCTGCAATGCAGCAGCCGAGCAAAGCGGGCAGCGGACTCTGACTGCGCCAAGGACTTAAGCCCCCACCCATTGATTTGGGAGCATCTCTATCGTGCTCAGAAGATCCGAAGAGAACACTCCATCTCCAAATGCTGTCTGAAATCCAGGTCGCTGCCGTTTCTTGATCCGGCATGACTAAGAAAAGTCAGCGTGGAGGCTTAAAGAAATCCATATTGGTTCCACCCATGTGAAGCCCTGTGTGAAAGGTCCAACGTGTCTTTTGGACAGCGTCTCTTGTTAAAGCTTTGTACAACTTGTGCTCTTCTTGTGGGAAGCCAAAGTTGTAAATGTTCTTTTGAGTGTCGTGCCATGTTTTTTGAATGATTAAAAAAAAAGATAAATTAAATTATGTGACTAACACTGCCCTAAAGTGACACAAAGTGATTTGCATTGGAAGCAATAATACAGTAAAATCAAATAAAAACTCCTTCACCCCAATTAGTCTGTTAAATTGAGATTGTGCTGTACCATAAAAACATATTAATGATAAAATATTAATGCTATCCATCCATCCAAACATACACGAGTTTTATACGTCCTAAAGGTGGACACAAAAATGTTTTCGTAAATGAAATAAAATACATTTTAATGGTCAGAGAAAAGTGGTTAAAACAATGCAACTAATATTACAGCACTGCTGATAAAGCAAAAGCTGGAGCCTATTGTTTGGGGTTTAATAGCCCTCTGCTCGGGGGTACCAAATCAAGTTTCCATATATTCCGTATATTCAACCAATAACATTGACTTGCTGAATCATTATCAATGATGAGATAAGGAGATATGAAAATAATGATGAAGCTGAAGGCAGCAGTGTCATCCTTCGAGGCACTCGGGGATTCCTCTCATAATAAATGAAACAATATTTTCCTTTAAGCCGGCGACCATGTGATGGATTTAGTGCTACGTGAGCCCTTTACGCTTCAACGGAGGGATTTGAACCTCCAAAGGAGCAACATGAAGGCCATCTGCTTGTCTCATTAGCGCTGATGCTGCAGCATTTGCGCCTCCAGAGGATGAAGGTCTGTCTTGGAAGACGCTTGAACGATATATACTCATCTTTTTTTTTAACGTGTGTGTGTTTCTTCTGGGTTAAGATGAAAGCTTCATGTCTCTGAAAGTGTGACCTTGGGGAATGCAAAAAGTCACAGCCTTGAAGCCTGTTTGAATTGAACGTGAATTGCCTGTGGTTTAGTTTTCTGCCTCTCGTTTTGTCACGCAGAGAATTTGTCAAAGTATTCGAAGGAAATATGAATTATGCTTTTGTGTACACGGTTAAAAAGAGTTCCCGGGTGTCTCAATAAAAGTCTCTGAACACTTTTTAACTTTTTGCCAAACATTCAAGTATGTGCCGTTTATCAGAAACTAACACAATGTGAGCAAATGCTAATCTCTGCATCCAGCTGTATCTTGAAAGTGACAGATCTTCCCCTAGTCTGGCCTCCAAGTCATGGGTGATATGTCAAGCAGTTACATCATTTTGGGAACAGGTCACATTTATACAGCTTGTGGGCAGAAACTCTGAAACCCAAACATATATGTAACTGGAACATACATTTTCAAACTTTGAAAACAAAGATGATTCAATTAAATTGTCTTGTTAAAATGCTAAAGTAGTAACGCAACTGATTCACAGGATAGCTAAAAGTAAAAATCCTTGAGTATGGTCTTACTCAACTACATGCGATCATTTTCTCAAACATTGATTGCTTTTTTTTGCATTTCAATAGTAGGTGAACTTTTCACAGCTGAGTGCCAATTAATGTTAAAAACACAAGACCTGTGAAGAAGCCCATATGTGACACCTCATCCATCATTAGAGGAGACGTATTACAATTTTAAACAGTTAGCGACATCCCTATGACATTTTTATCAAAATACGCAAAGGATCAAGAATTTCAACATATTGCACATCTTCTGTAGTCAATGATACCGATAACAAGCGCCGATACCACAAACATTTTCGATACATAATATTTCCCTCAAAAAACTATGACAGATGTTTTTTTTTTTTTAAAAAAGCTATACCCAATTATAGTAATTTTCCTTCAAATTGCAATTTTCTATCCTTGTATTTGTTTCATTTCTAACTGCTGATCATACACCAGCCCCAATAGGGCAACCAATACTGGTAATGGTCAACGTCGCGAGACCGATACTGCAAAATAAGTCTGGCATCAGCAACCTGGTCCCTGCCCATCGCTAACCCACACAGATAAAAACTTTTCAGACACTACACTGAGAGTATGTGGCACATGGCTACATTAGCCAACACACAAAAAACCCACAGCCACTGCTTGGACAATTTCAAGTATGCCGCTAATGCATCCATCCAGCAAAACTCAATACAGCTCTGCTGTTTTGGTTTTGACAATGACCGCCCAAGGCAGATGATGTTTCTGCGTGATAGTCTTTCACACAGTAGCCTCCAGTTCTGTAGTGCCCGTACAGTTCATAAAATACAGTGGACAGTTTGGAACAGTGCTTAAACCTCTTGAGGCCCATTTGAGTTAAAGCAAATGACTGCTTATTAAATCCAGTTTAATGGTTTTGGATGGAGTTTAAATGGTCACTGGAGCAGAGTGGATTTCTATTTTCTTTTCAGTGTTGCAACATGCAAACATTGGGCTGCAAATTCACAGGAATAAGAACTGCTTCGCTTTATTTCCCCAGTCAACCGCAAAACACAGCACTTGAAGATCATTTTAATAATCTGAGCTATGATGTGAAATAAACTCAATATGAAAACAAAAGACAAGATGTAATCACCGCTACAGATCGGGATGGATATTTGTATGCAGCTGTTCCGCTACAAACAAAGTGAATTCAGATATTGTACCGCGACGCACAAAAGACAAGAGTGAAAAAATTGATTTGCACTGACGCAACAAATATTTCACAACCGAATTCCTCCATTATGGTCTTTCTCAGACACACCTAATCTTCCCATTATCCTACTCTGGATCACATTAGACTCCAAGTGAAGCACGGCACATTGCTAAAATAAATCACTTGCTCTTCTGCTCTCTTTGGCTGAGCAATCGGGAAAAAAAAAAAAAAGTCAAAGCGGTCAGATTTGTTTGAGAGCGCAGTCACAGCTGTCACCAGCAGGAGGTGAAAGGGGGCCACGCACAGACCACTAGCATCCTCCCTCTCTCCATCTTCCCACATTTTCCCTCCTCCCATTTGACAGCGAGGGAATGGGGAGGGAGAGATGTGACTTCGCTGTGAGGCCAGACAATTAGTGGCTGCTGGAGGAAGGCAAGCTGACAGAGAGGGAGGGGAAGGGGGTGGGGGTGAGTCACGTGACCTCTCTCCATTTGTTGGTATCACAAAATGAAGGGCTCAATCAACATGGGGTGCACACATACCGACTTGCCTTATCAGTATTTTTAAAGAGGTGTCATTTCTATCAATACAATTAGAATTGTGAAATTCTATATTTACACCGTGACGCCGGGTTTTATTTAATACACCAGAGTGCGTCCGTGACTAATGTGCGAGGCGAATGAGCAATTAATGTTGACGTAATAAGAATAGCGCATGTGTGTGTGTATACTCTGTGCAAGTGTGTGTCAACATAGGGGATTAGTTTTAGGAACTCTAGGTTGGCTCACACAAGAAACTCAGTGATGAGAACTGACATTGTAAATCACGATACCATGATATTTTGGGGAAAAAAATATATGGGCTAACCTTTTCGTTGTCATTGTCATTTATAAGTTACATGCAGAAATGAAAATAAGACATACCTTCCGGATAAATACTGATCTAAATTGGGGTTTTCCCAATGTTGTTTCAGACTGACAAAAGACTCGTAAATTAAGTAGCGCTCTTAGTTGGGTGCCAGTGAATTTGCATGTTAGTATAAGTGAACGTTTATGAATACTGACTGATTAGATAGATAGCCCTATAAATCACAAAGACAAAATTCTCCCTGCCCCAGATTTTACTGCAGCCATAAAACTTCAAATCACTCTCAGGGAAAATGACAAAAATGGAGTTTGCCTGTTCTAGTTCTCTGTGATTTGTTTAGTAATTGTGACCTTGAAGTGTTTTTCATAATATACGGAAAATACAAAAATTTGGGGTCACTCACAATATCTGTTTTGTTAATAAAATCCAATAAATTAGAACATTAGTCCAGGAAAAAAGCTCGTGTTTCAAAAACAAGGACAATCAAAGTGACCCTAAACTTTTTAAATAGTAGTGTGGCAGCAAATCACAAAGTAATTCTTCTTGTTACTGTTCTACATTTGAATCTGAAACATTCTAGATATTCATGTTTTCTCACCACAATATGTTCTCGCCTTAATGCCTATTTTTACACCTTCCTGGTCTTTGCAATGAGTTTGCACACTTCGGTTTGTGCTGAAAGAAGGGGTGGCAAAAGAGAGAGAGTGAGCGAGTAAGAGAGAAAAGGGGAGGATGGCGAGGGAGTGAGCTTCATGCAAGGGAGGGGACAGACATTCTCCAAGCAGGGGAGCCGAGCTTCAGTCTGGCCAGCAAGGAGGAGAAGCAGCACCAGCAGCAGCATCTTCATTGCTGTCTGCCTCCCCCGATTACTACTGCCACTACTACCGCCACCAATCTGCATCCACCTCTCGGACTACACACACCCAAGACCGACACTAGAGGAGGTTGGAGTGGCTTTTTTTTTTTTTTTTTTTTTGGGGTAGGAGTGAGAAAGCATGCAGGAGGAGAGACGTGGAGGCGCAGCTGCAGGATGCGTGCTGTCTGACGGGCACCCAGCAAGCATGATGCCGCTGCTGTGAGAGGCTCCCGTGAGCTGCGCACCCAGCCGCCCTCTTCCCCTCCCTCTCCTCTCCCCTCCTTTCCTCTCCTCTCCTCTCCTCCCCTCACCTCGCCACCATCACCGAACAGCACTCATTTGAACGCGGGGACACGGAAACACCACCACTACCGGCGTCCTGCACGGGAACTTGACGCAAACAGGTATTTTTTGCGTGTGACATCTCCAAGCGTGCGTGAGGATGAATGGAGCTATTTCTTGTTAGCGCCACCTTCCATCCAGCCATTGTCTCTCTCTGTGAGCCTGTCATTGCATCCATGACATGCTGCTTGACCGGAATGCAGAGGGACCATGGAGATGGCACTCATTTTATTTCAAGAAGGAAAAAAAAATAAATAATTGGTGCACATGCTATGCACTCTCTCCTTTGCGGCTGCAATGACAAGTGCTCATCCTGCTCCTAAAAGAAATGAGCAAAGCATTGCAATGCTTTTGATTTGATTTATCCAAAAAATGCACAGATTTATAATCTAGGCAATATGATCTGAAGATGCTAACCCCCCACCCCGCCGTCAGTGGTGTGTTCCTCTCCCTCTCTCTCTCTCTCTCTCGCATGGGTGCTACAGAAAGCAATCATGCACATGTGTGTGCATGCATGTGCCAGATGCGACGCACACGCCCACATTCATCCACACTCCGCCGTAATCCGCGAGATCATGTGCTCCTGGAGACATGACGTAACACACATGCGTATACAGTAACCACCCCCCCCAACCGCTCACCCAATCCTAAAAGATGAGCACAAATGACCCCGATCTGGCAATTGGGAGAAATGGGTTAGCAAGAGAGAGTGGCACACATATTGCAGAGCTGTGTGACAAATGGAGTGGTTGAGAGTGCTCTGCTGATCAGATGCCCCTCAAGGGAAATGGAGGAAATGGGTCCCTGGATACTTGTAATGATGGCCTCGGGCTTGCTCTAGGGAGAAGGTGTGGCTCCACTCCTTGTTTAATTTCTTTTGGCGATTTCCCAAACTGGACTGGCACTAGGACCGCAGGAATTCTTCACACACGCATGCAAGATCATTTTTCGGCTAGACCTCATAAATTTGATTTTTTTGGGGGGGATAAGTAAATGTGAGTCAACACTTCCAGTTTCACACTGACTAAAAATGTTTAATTGTTAAGTCAGGCGATTTAGGGGACAACTTTAATTTGTGAGCCAGTAAAATCAATGAAATATATTGAAGGAAACATAGTATGCTATTTTCCCCAGAAATCAGAACAGTTCCCAGCTGTCTTAAAGGGAAACACTATGAATATTTACATTTACATTCCACCCAGAAAACCTATTTATTTCTTGCCATGTTTTTAAAGGAAAAAAAATATTATTTTGCGTGTGCCTTGGAGGCAGGCAGCTGACTCAGTTCCACTGCTTTAATTATTGATGTGGGCTTATTGGTGCTTTAGCCATGTTGTGCTGAGCTGACAGGACAGTGACGTTATTTACCGCTTTCCTGTCGCAAGATGTTCCATTTACCCTTTTCCCCTCTTTGACATTAAGGGCAACCTTCTGTGGTGCGATCACAAAAAAACTAAATAAGCCAAAGAAATGTTAATCAGGTTAACCTCTGCAATCCCCTCCCCATGAAAAATTAAAGTTGAATTTAAAAGGATTGAGAGAAGGAGTTTCCCTTAGCCGGGAAGCAAGTAAGCTGTGTTCACTCCCACAATGACGCAAACACCCGTTTCTAACTGCCCGCATGAAAAAAAACACCAAAAGACAAAATAATGTGCAAAATAAAGAGTGTAATGGACATCAACCTAGTAAACATTTTGTTATCTGCCTGTTTATGAAAACGTTAGATAACTGTACATGTCGCACACGTTTCTCCATGATTGATCTTCCGTTGCCCGGTTGCTGTTAAATTCACTAGTGGCGGTGTTGTTCATTTGCAGTTTGGATGCAAAGGTGTGAACATCTGCTCTGGAGGGAGTCTCATAATCTCCACAAGTCTCCAATAACACCAGGAGAAGTCACTAGAGGTGTCAGAAAAGTCACTAAATATAGCAAAAAAGTCATATGGTGTCAAAATTGAGGAGGTAATGAGTGTCCATACGTGAACTATCAACTCACAAGTTGGTTTCTCTTTTAAAATCAGGTTACCGTATTTTTTGGACTTTAAGGTGCTACTTTTTGCACAAGTTTGAATCCTGCATGGCTTATCTGTGGGTTTTTCATCATTTTTATGATATTGTATGATTTGTGCATATTCTCTTATATATGAAAATTAAACATTAAAACACCTTCGTCTTATAGTCCAGTGTGGCTTATATATGAACAAAACAGGATTTTCCCCTAATTTTAGCTGGTGCAGTTTACAGTCCAGAAATTACGGTAGTTGAGACTGAATCAACACCATGTCTGCTGGTTGCAGCCAAGTTTTGCTATTCAATCAATTCCACACACAGACCGAAATCTTAACCGTCAATAAATCAATGCAGTTATTATCATGGCTGTCCCCATTGCTTTCAATGGACCACAATAATGTGCCGTCTCCATACAAAACGACAAACCTCAGGTTATTTATACACACGAGGACGCAAGATCAGAACCTCTCACAAGCCACTCACGTTATGCTATGGCGAGAATGACAGAGAGGGCGACCAGCTGAGCTGTAAGAACATTTCACCTGTCTGACATAGTATGGCTGGGAATAAATGATCGTTGCATTCGCAGCTGGTCCGCTGGATGCGGCGGTCAAACTGATAAAATGCAAATGGGGTGCAAAAGATGATACAGACATCGTTCATCCCTTCTGCCTAATTCCTGCGTCATTACACCCTAACGGGACAATGCAGGCGATACCTCGCGGGTATTATCGAGTCATTTGTGTGGCGACGCTAGCTTGGGTAAGAGGCTGAATGCTTCATTTGTCAACGCCTAACATGCACATGTCAGGATGTTGGCTCCATGGAGCTTTGCCAGGCGGCGCACTAATTGTTAATCAGCACTCGTTTAAGACGACCGCTCTTTTACTGTGATTTGTTCAGACAGCAAGCGGACATGGAACGTGCTTTATGTTTTCCTCATGAAGGGGCCGGGGCGTATTCATTTAAGAAACTGTAGATTAGGGGAGGTGTCAAAGGCCCCGCCATTTTAATCACCCTTATTAGAGTCACGGGTGAGCTGAAATTCTTTCAGATGATAAGCACAGTTCACATTCATAGTATACACTAGACTGAAAACAGATCTGATTAGCTGGACCTGGAGGCCCGATATTTTGAGATTCAAACCCAGAAATACAGAAAAGAGGAAGGCATGCAAACCACTACAAAAGAATAAGATGTATTGTAATGAAGATGAATGGATGGATGGATGGATGGATGGATGGATGGATGGATGGATGGATGGATGGATGGATGGATGGATGGATGGACGAATGGAGGGACGGATGGAAGGATGGATGCCAAGTCAACGCAATGCATCCAACATTATTGCAGCTCTGCGTGGCTTTTGTTCTCTGTGTACTCTGGTCGAAAGGAACATGGCGGCTAGCCAAACTCGGTATTATTCAAATTAGTCAAACTGATATCGCAAAGACTGAACAGCCATTCAAACAGACACATTTACTTCCATATGCAGCTCACAAAAGATTTGACTTAGTTGTCATTTCTGACATGATGTCACTGCAGAGACGCAACCATTTTGCATATAAGCAATCAATGTGAAACATAGTGTCTATGAACTGAATAATTAGTTATTGTTTTTTTTCCTGAGGATGAAAAGGCAGGCATCTAAGGGATGGCAGAAAGGGCCCGGGGAAGCCCATTAGACCCCAGAGGAGTTAATTTGAAGGAAAAACAACTTGTAGTTTGGATTTATCGTTTGTGACTCCAGTCTTGGAACTTTTCTGACAGCCCTCAAAATATGTTTTGTTGGGCGGCTGGATTTGCCGAATTGGGTCACATACTACATCGTCATGTTTGAAATGCAACCATCCATTAGCAGTGAGGCTTATCCCTGAAACGGGAGCAGAGAGACTGGATCTATTTCCAGGAGACATCGGGAAGAGGGGCGAGGGGCGGCCCTTGTTCAAAAGATGAACGTCTATTGATTTTTTTTTTACATACTTCCATTCATGACTGAATTCACTGACAACACAGAAAGCTATTCCCGCCCCTTTTACCTTCACTTTGTTCATTCTAATTGACCTCATTTCACTCATTATTTGCCCCAATTTTAGGTTGGCTCCAGTATCCTCCCTTTTTCTGCTCATTACGTTATATAATTCAAGTGCGCAGATCATATTCAATCATTACTCTCATTTCAGTGCACAAGTCACAATACAGGAAACCACTGGAAAGGAACGCACTTATTTTAGATTGTGAGATTAAACTAGACATTTTTCCCTTTCCAATTAAGTGGTTCATCTGATGAATGTATAATGATAGTTTCCTGATTGTATTATCAAACTGGTTATGGATCATCAGTCACTTGACATCTAATCTTACACACTTTAAAGGACATATATCACGGTAAATTGACTTTTTAAAGGATTGTCTACAAATAGCTTGGTTACGGGATTTCCCGCCCACCCATCAAGTAGAAAACAAAACAACCTCCTACCTCCTTATCTGTTTCTGAAAACGTGTCCATGAGCAAGATGTTCTGTTCTGTCTATGTGTGGAGGAGATGCTAAAGAAAAAGCAAAAGTACAGTATTTTGGAATCATAGTTTGGGGTATATTTAGGCCATGTGTCAATTGCTCATTTGGGGATTTAAACAGCACTAACTTACTTTTTATGCACATAAGAGCAGGGAATGAAATCAAGAGCGTGTGAAACAGCCGGCTGGCTGCATTTGTGTCGGAACGGGAAATGCTACTGAGGGAGGTGTCAACAACACTCGTAGACAAGTGGTTGTTTGGAGGATAATTGGCAATCAACCTGTGCCGCCCTTCGGATATGAGAATGTGTTTCCCTTTTTGGTATGCCGTGAGCTGGTCAGGTGATTAGTGTTTTGGACATTTTTTTTATTGGATTACGATGAATGAGGTAGCAAGGCACAACAGTAAAGTTGCAACTGGGCAGTTAAACAGTTAGCGGGGAACTGGCAATTAAGTTATGTAGGGGAGTGTAGATTAGTGTGATCATTAGTTTATGAAGGTTTGTTACTCAGGGTGATGTTTTGAAATGCTTCATTCGAGATGACCCACAACTACTCATTAGACAAGATGATAAATGTGCCATTCACTGGAGTGCAAACCAGATTGTCAGAAATAATCTTGTAGTAGGATTCCAGTAATTCCTGAGGGATTGGTACTAATGTGCCCAACGAGGCCAATTATTAGACCCTGAGGTAAACCGCCGTTAGCCAGACATCAAAATATACATGTAGCATCAATATCATCATTTGAGTTTCATCGCTTATCAATATTTAAAAATAAATTAGATTTTCTAGACGTTAGTGTTTTGTGGCACTACGGTGCAGCCGCTATACAAATTCGGGTTATGTCACTGCCATATTAAAGGAAGTCAGTCATGAGCTGAGGACCCCCCCTTTTAGAATTCTTATCATATTTCTGGGCCAACAACCCAAACCGTAGGCGATATACAATAATATGATTAATGTACAACAAAAACTCAGAATAGTGGCAGTAATTAGAAATAGATTTTTTTTCGCCCTCTAAATTGTGAGCCTAATTTTGTCTGTCCTTTCCCCAATCAAGAGCCCTGAGGAAATATGTAAAAAAAAAAAAAAAAAAGTAGTTAAAGTCCTCGCCATCAAAACTCAAAAAGTATTTCTGATGAGGCTGGCTGATAAAACAAAAAAAGTTGGCGTTGAAAATGGAGCACTATAAAGAGCGTTATATATCTCCAGGCCTCTCTGAATTAATACCACGATAATGAAGTTAAAAAAAAATCAGACACTCAGATCCAATAAAAAGAAAAGAACAGTGGATGGAAGATGTCAATCAAGTGCTATCTGTGCCCACACTGTCTCCAGAGGAGGTCATTCAGTAGAAGTTGTGTAGGTGGGCTCTAACTGCACGGCTTGTGATGTTTCGAATGGAAACAAAGTCCAGGAGGAATGATGTTAATGGGTTAACTCGACATGAGGAAACTAGAAAGGTGTGCCGAAGAACCCTTAGTGCAACGCTGACTAACCGAATCCGACAGCAGTATTACGTCACTTCTTGGTCTGTGTGGCAATGTCAGGGCATATCAAATCTTTCTTTTTTTTCATGCAAGGTGTATGGAATGCTATCTATGAACCCAACCGACAGTTTCTGAAGAATCAGAATTTTTGAAAAAATATTTTTGGGGAAAAATATCGAGGAAAAATTGTTACTTGTATTAATTAACATAATAATATAAAACTTCACAAAAGGTGTCAGTATTGCAGGCAAGCGAACTTCACAGCAGTTTTAGTCATATGAACACATTAATTTGCTTTTTCTTTGGCTTTTGCTTGCTTCAACAAGGATGTAAGAAGAGCGGGTGATCATGAACATAAACCAGACGTTACAGAAAGTCACTGGACTCATTTGAAGCAGTATTATACTCTGTGTTGTCAAAGTTAAGGATGATTTGTAACTTAACGATACCTTTAATAACGTTAATTTGGGAGCGACAGTTACGAATCTGAGATCTAATTCATATTCCCATTATCATTTTGCCATTGAAGTTAGAAATGAGTATTTTATTATGTCTCTGTCCTGTTGTGATTTTTACTGTTCAGTTTTATGTTATAGAACCGAGTTTTGCAAAAAATGTACTGACACTTTCAGCAACTGGACAAATGTATTCAAAAGTGTAAAGGCGCAAACCTAGAAGAGACAAAGACCATTTTTTTCTAGGGCAAAAACTGTTCAAATAATCCGAATGTGTTTGACTTTAGATGTTCGACCCTTCCACGAATAAATGTCGCTCCTCCATATTTCACATAAAAATAACAACTAGTCAAATCTCATATCTAAAGTGCAAGAACCAACAACCATACATACTCCAACTGAAAGTACATGCTGATGTCCTTCTCCATTAAAGCTAAAAAGTGAGTCTATGCTTTACAGCTCTTTTGACAAGTGCAGGTCTTTGTAGGAATGAGGCTGTAGTAGACCGTCGTATCAACACTGTAAATCCCAGGACTAATATGAAGCAGCTGTCAAAACCTCTGGATGACAAACACCGCTCTTTCGACTCAGTTGACCGGGTTCTCTCATTGGTAAACAAACGGCTCCAGCAGCTTCTCCAGACTGTTTAAATTTTCAACACGCTGCAGTTGCAAGCGTACAGTCTGCTGCACACAAGTATTATCAACACATGATCGATTCGAATACTAAGCTGTACACACCGTGACTTTGCACGTGAAACAAATGGCAGCACAGATCATTAACTTTCAATGTTTAATTAGTTCATACGTCATACTTGCTATTATAATCAATAAATGGAAAGCGCTGCACTGCATCTGACAACTCCATTCGTCTTACGCCGGAGCTTGATTTGAGAAAATTAATAATTTGTCATCGTTTTTGCCTTTCATTCATTTTACCATTGACAAATGATATGTTCGCTTGCACTGTATGGCTGTATGAATGAATCATCTATGTTACAGGGCAAAACTGAACTTTAATGATTTTCTATTTCACATTTCAGGGGGATTACCTTTACTGGATTTAAACCGCACCGACAGTTGCATCACCCTACGGTGAAAAGTGGTCTGCTCTTCACAAAAAACAAGTTGACAATCTTCACAGTGCCAGAGCTCTCTTCTCTATCTACTCCTTCTCTTGTTAATGCTAAAGAGTCATCAGGGTTGCCATCCATGGTTTCTAACCTCATCAAGATTATATCAGCTTACATTGAAAAGATTTGCAAAGGAATGTTTACAAAGAAATTGGCAAACCCAATTAAGAAGAAAGAGAGAAGTAAAAATAAAGAGCCAACAAAATTGACCACAGACCTACATGCAAACAATCCAACGCTGTCTAATACAGTGAAGACCACTGTTAAAAAGATCTCCAAATGCTCCTCAGCACGTAACGTATCACTGGAAGACGACGACGGCAAGAACGATTGCTCATCCCTGTCGCCCACTTTCAGTTATCGCGTGGCCATCGCAAATGGACTCCCTAAAACCGCCCCTTTTTTGAATAACAACAATGAGAGCATATTTCCCGAGGTTCTTTCAATCGACAGTAGCTATTCCGACATACTGAGCGACGCGAAGCCAATACGGAGGCTGGATGAGCATAAATCGCACACTATGCCAGTAAGACGGAACCGGAAGAGCCTCATCAGTTTGGCTCCCTCCGACGGGAGCTCTGAGGGTGAAAGAGTGGAACGCTCCAGTCTGCACACTCTTCGGCTGGGAGCTCTTCGCAAGTTGAGGAAATGGAAAAAGAGTCAGGAATGTGTCTCTTCAGACTCGGAGGTGAGCAACTGGAGGAAGACCCTCGGCATCCGGAGCAAGTCCTTGGACCGGGCGGGACGGCAGCAGAAGAGTTCCACTCTGGAACCCGGCTCCTCCTCCACTGGATGCATCAGTCAGACACAGGATGTCATGGAGATGATTTTCAAGGAACTTCAAGGGATCAGCCAAATAGAGACGGAACTGTCCGAGCTACGTGGCCACGTCAACGCCCTGAAGAGTTCGATTGACGAGATCTCCAGCAGCGTGGAAGTAGTTCAGAGCGAGATCGAGCAACTTCGCTCTGGATTTGTCCAGTCAAGAAGGGAAACCCGTGACATCCACGACTACATAAAACAAATTAGCCACCAGGCCAATAATTCTACTCTGCGTTTCCTCAATGTTCCCGAAGAAAGGTCAGAGAAAACAGAACATCTTATTTATAAATTACTAAAAGATAAAATGGGTCTCGCCGATGCCCATAAAACTATTAAAATTGAGCTTGCTCACAGGTTAGGCCAACAACGAGAATGTTCTAACGCCAAACCTCGTCCCATTATAGTTATATTTGCAACACCCCAAGACAGGGATTTAGTCTTGAAAAAATGCTATAAACTTAAAGGAACTGGAATTACCGTTTTGACCGACAGCTTAACTCGGGAAGGAAAAGAGCGAAAGGACAAAGCAATGTCCTCCTCACAAACCTACGAAAGTATGGATATTAAGGTATCGGCAAAAGACAAAGTAGTAGAGAGCGATGACTGGGATTCCATGGACAGTGACAAGGAATTAGATGAGCTAAGCAGAAACAAATATGCAATGGTGATTTCAAAGCCCGCTCATAAGAGCAAATCAGAGAAAAGACGATCCCACGACCACAGCCGGTCAGGGGAGGAAGCGAGTTACTCAGGTGCAGTTCACTATGCCGATGACACATACTATGACCCCGACAAGCACGGGAAGGCTTACTACTCTGATGTGACCTCTGGTTGGCTCTCTCAGAGTGACTATTCCACGCCAAAACTCAGCCGCTCGGAATCAGACTGTTCAAAACTTTGCCAGTCGTACTCTGAGGATTTTTCAGAGAGCCAGTACTTTACGCGGGCCAATGGCTGCTCTCTGTTATCCTCCTCAGATCAGGAACTGTGGCAGAGGAAACAGGAGGATATGGCATCCTCTTGGTATGCTAGCCCCAGTCACCCACTCAGCCATGAGAATCAACCTTATGAACACAATGAGATTGAGACAACTGAGACTGTTGACAGCGGGGTGAGCAATGGGCTCGTTTGCATGTCTGGGGACAGAAGCCACTACAGTGGCTCCCAAGTTTCTCTGCAAGCTGACCTGTCACCTTGGAAAGACTGGCATCACATAGAACAAGGAGCTGATTCAGGTTTGGAAGTGTCCATAGAGGTCAGCAGTCCATTTGACCCCTCTACCATTCCAGGTTTTCCAGAAAATATCACTAAATGCCAAGAAGTTGATTTACAATTTGAAGGGGAGGAGGAGTTCATGATGCTTGACAGAGAGCCTACCCTGCCACCAATTACTACCCACATTATTACACCCATTGTGGAGCGTGAGTCCAGCAAAGCACATGTGCGCCAGTCAAAAGGGAGTTCCAAGGGGGTAGCAAAAGAAAGTGCAAAAGTATCATCTAAAGATACCTCAAAGGTTATAGCTAAAACAACAAACAAACAAATTAAAATTAAAGATGAAACCCCCAAAATACAGGAAAAGGAAACTGTAAAACCATCTGCAAAGACTTCATCTAAAGTGACTTCAAATGCCATCCCAAAAGAGCCTATAAAAGAGAAGAAATCAACAACAAAAGAGATTCCTCAGTCCTTCCCAAAAGAAAACTCAAAACCTACAACTAAATACTCCACAAAGCCGGCCCCTGAAGATGTAGCTAAAGTAGTGCCTAAGGTCATTTGCAGTGAGGCAGTTAAAGTCAGCAGAGCACCCCCAAAGGTTTCCCAGGCGATGACACCGAAACAAAGCCCAAGAGAGTCACCAAAAGAGAGCCCTAAAATCACCCCGATAATGAGCCCAATTTCAACTCCCAAGGAGTCCCCAAAAGAGTCCCCAAAAGAATCCCCGAAGCAGTCGCCTATGGTCACGGTTAGAGAACCCCTACAAGGTACACAGAAACTTGATTCTAAGGAGGTTACCAAAGAAGCTACGAAGGTACTGCCAAAAGAGATCACTAAAGTACAGAATAAGGAGAGCAACAACAATAAAATACTCCCAAAAAAAGATTCCAGCATTCCAATCAAAGAAGCACCAGTTTCTAAAGAGACCCCAAAGGTGTCGCTCAAAGAAGCCACCCAGGCATCTCCAAGTCAATCATCTCAGGTAGTCTCTCCAGATGGCCCAAAAGTAGTTGCTAAAGATGCCCACAAGGAAACCCCAAAAGCAGTTCCGAAAGAAACGTTTCCTGAAATCGATGTCAATCACAGCTTTCACCAAACTCAAAGTAAATCCTCAGCTATGTACCGCAGTCAGAGTGAGATTCGAACTGAAAAAGTCGAAGAGGTGCCGAAGTCATGGAGCAGCAGGCTCAGTATAGACCTCAGTGAAAAGTCGTTTGGGTTTGGCTTTGGTTCTACGCTGCAAAGGGCTAAATCAGCTCTAGAGGTTGTGTGGAAATCTGGCCCTCAGAATACTCCCGCACCTCCTGAAGAACCCACAAACCCATCTCCGTCATTCATGGGGCGTTTCCGCACAATCTCCACCTCCAACGCGCCCTCTGCACCAGACCCACCTGCTCACAAAGAACCTGTTAACTACAAACCGGAGGAGGCGGAGATAAAAGGTGCAGAGACGGAAGCCGTTGAACAATCAGAGGATGGTGAGACCCACTACGTTGAGGTGATGGAACAGGTTCTGGCTAATTTGGAGAACAGGACTAATGTTAACGAAACTGAAGAATTTGTGCAAGAATGTGAGTCTCCTCAGGACAATGATGCATTCGAGGACATCCAAGCTTCTCAGGACAATGACGTCCCTCAAGAGACCACAGAAGATTTCAGCACCACAAGAGACACCGAAGCAAGCCAAGAAGCACACGTCCTAGAATACGACTGCGGATTGGATGAGCAGTTTAATGAGGATTACAGTGAGGAGTATGAAACCAACGTGACCGAGGACACGGCCGAATACGACGCCATGGTGGAGTATTTGGATGTTGAGGAACCTGACGAGACAGAGGACAATGACATCACTGAGGAAATGGAAGAGGGTGAAGAGGAAATCGAGGAGATCGAGGAGCTGATTGAGGAGACAGCCGAGGTGTCTGAGAAAGTGGAGGAACGTGAAGAGGATGAAAGCAAAAACATAGATGAGGAGAAGCCCGTAGCCGCAGAAGCACCACCGAAGAAACGCGTCCGACCGACATTCAAAGAGGTTGCTCTGAGGGCATACCGGAAACAGATGGCTGAACTGGAGCAACAGATCCTGGCAGGAGGTAGGACTCCTTCACTTTGTTTACAATCACTTTGACATAGTAGCTTTTGACAACATGCAGGGAAGACAAAAATCTCCCAAGACATTATTATCCTTGATCTCTCAAAGCTTCACTTTAAAATGTATTTGCATCACTATTTGGAATTTAAAAAAAATCATATGACCTGGTTATAGTGACAACTATGACCTCCAATTGTATTTTGCTTGTAAGAAGTGAGGGACACGATAAAATTTGAATAAAGCTAAATGGTTTGTTATTTGGCAGCATGAGATGAGAACGCATTTGGCAAGCCACTGATCCATGTTAGAAAAAAAAAAACGTTAAGAGGCTACTGGGGCAATGAGGGCTGAGCTCATTTGATTTATAAGTTTTAGGCACAGGACTGTATATTTCAAATCAACTGTCAGAAACCACAGTTGCATAAAATATATAATCAGTGCACTACTGTAATCTCTGACAGTGCATTTTAACTTGTGTTGACTATTTCCACTAACAAAGAAGTGCCACTTTGACAAGACTGACTCACTAACAGACTGAATCACCCCTCAGTGTTGCATGTTCAGGGTGAGGCTTGCAGTAGACTCCAGGCATATGACTTGTAAGAAAACCGTGCAGCGGATTACTGACTTTTGGCTGTTTTTTTTCTTACCTTATTGACATAAACAGTTTGAGCAGTTTTCTCCTTTTAGTATGTGTTGTCTAGTCGTGTTTTCCTCTTGACTGCTCATGCTGGTTTCCACTGTATTAATCTGGAATACACAAAGAGACAGGATATAAAGTAAGAGACATGATCCTGCTTCAAAAGAACCTTAATAGTAGCACTCCAGAATCCTGATTGACCTTACACACATGCGGAAATCTTAAAGGGCCGTACGTTGGTACCATCATAACTCGAGGACCCCCTGTGTACTTCTGAAAGTTTAGGAGAAATTCTGAGAATGACATTCTGTTTGGGGAAGTTTCCGAAGACCTGACGAGACAACCTAAACACTCTAAAAGTTTGCGGACATTGCCCGGTGAAAACGGCTCGACTGAATAAGTAAAATTCGAAATCTGGGGCTACCACCTCCTCAATACCAGGGGCTCTTCTCTCCCTGTAATTGCATTTTTCATAGCCACACTTTCCGAAGAAATGTTGCACTAAGCATAAAAAGGGTGTACCTCCTTCAAACTTCACTAGAGGCAGACCTCTATAAATATTCCAAGCAAGGCTGACCTGGTTACAGAATGCCCTTGGGAGTGTGAATTAGCATCTGAATGCAGACACTGCTATAGCCAGTTGAAGAAGGGCGAGCTGGCAGGAGTGGCAGGCAGCGTTGCTGAGACTCCCTTCACAGCTCGCACACAGACCAGCCAGCACGCATCAGAACGCACTCATGAAGAGTACACACATTGGCTACATAGGATGGAAGCGTCAAGCTAATGAGGGGTGGAATATGCATGCGTGTGTTTGCAATTATGGCACTCTTTGCACCATCTGTAGTGAGTTGCTTCGTTTATCGGATGCACTTTTGGATAAGTACAAGCTACTGTGAATGGCAGCCAAATATTTAAAGACGTCTTGGGGTAGATTAGTACAGGGGTTTACTGTTTATGATGGGATTGTGTTCCAAGGTGGTAACTTAAAACTAATTTATATGTAAATCGGAACAAGGTGCCAGGTATTACGGAACTACTACACAGTTGAAAAATCTAAAGTTATGTTGAAGTCAGAGCTACAGGAAAAATCCCCTGTAAGCCCTGTTTTGATTGAAAAATGAAATATAGATATATTCTCACAACAGTAACCGGCAAATGTGTAAAATGATAAATTGAGGTTTAAAATAAGTTGAGGTTACATGTGTGCAACTTTAGAGCTTATTATTTGTTCAATGCTGCGGTGCTACTTCGGCAGTGTCTCAGCATGTAATGAATGCTGTAAGCAACCCGCAACTAATGACTCCAGGGTCTTTTCGAAGCTATGATTATGGGGCCCAGAGAGCTGTGAAGTCCCCAACCCATCTCTCTTTCTGTTACAAGTTAATTCTCATGGAAGTCGTTTGCTGTATTAGAAATGACAGATGTTTAATTACCTCTGCTGAGGAGGTTTTCTTTGGGGTAGAGGTATTTTTTGAGGTTTTTATGATGTCAGCCTGGCAGCGCCATTACCTCCACACACACATATACTATGGCAAAGCAAGGCATATTATGGCTGAAAAGGTATTTGGACACTGGCAGTTTATAGGATTAAACTGGACTCTGAGACTTCAGGAAAAGTAATTGTAATAATTTTTCCCATATGGCCTCGTTTGGATATGTATTATTCAATTTGACATCATCAGCTCTGGATCAGTACTCAGATTTCTAAATATGCACAGGACATATTTTTTCTTGAACTGGTGATCTTTAGTTGATTACCTGCATTTTAGGCTGATCTGCTCTGACTCGAGTCCCTCACCTCTGGGAAATCCTGTCCAAAAACGAACAGACACTAAATTGGAAGTGGTGACTTAGACCTGCAGTTGATATCCAGGATTAATTGAGCTTAGTATAGAGCAGAATCTGTCAGTCGCCATCTGAGACAGTACGAAGGAACCAAAGCTTAGAGCCAAAGAACAAAGCTTTTCGAGCTATGTGCAGACGTCAATTAAACTCCCAACAGCTGCCTGATTACCATATCTGTCTGTTCCTTCTTCCTGAAAGTATCTCCACCCAGAAATACCTTAGTGTCACTTTATGCACGACAGCTCGCTACCTCACTGTGTGGTTTGTCAATGAAAAAACTGATGAAGGTAAACAGTCATCTCGAGGACTCTTACAGAACCGCCACCACACATGGGTCAATCGCCCAACATGTCAAAAGAGTGCCGTTGAGTAGCCCTCGCCAACACTCATTGGCAGGTGAAGTGCTTGACTCGTGTCAGAACAAAAACCCTCATTGAAGCGAGTCCACTTGAAAAGAACCCAACAGGTTGCGGAAAATCCTTTCAACAATTTGTCATCGTGCTTGCCAAGATCAGTAATTACATTCTCAGATGTTACACCCTGAAGTCTCGATAGGCAAAGACAACAAACATTAATTCACTTTTCATTTGATCGCTCTGACTCATCCGGCACTCGACCCACCGAAGCATTCGTTTCATTTCAGATGAAACGCACTATTTGTTATTGTGTAAGCAGAGCAATTTTAAACTATGCTACAACAGTTACTTGCTGATAGCTTTTATTGATGACACCATTTGAAAATGTCATCCTTTGGCATCTCACTATTATCCTTTGTCACTTACTAAACAGGATGGAGTTTTCGCATGGCCCGGTAGCCTCACGCTCAGTGTGGTCCCTCTGTGTCAGTTCCAGGGTGCGCAACAGAGCATGAAGACCATTATTTAGCTGGTTTCATGCCTACAATTCTTTCTGAACCCAATGACCTCACTTCTTTTGAGAGCAGCACTGGCACTTGAAGTAAACCACTGGCAGCAGCTACAAAGGTTGAACGACAATTCTGACTGCTAATTTATCGTTGAAAATGTTTTGACTCTGTTTCGCTCTATGCACTTGCTCGCAACCCTGTGAAAAAATGGAATCATTGTATTTTCATTATCCTACTTCTGTCCTTTGATGTTGGCATGATCAAATCCTCTAGTACGATGTGACCTGACGTGCTAAGCATCAGTAAAATCCCTTCCATCAGTTTGAGACAAGGTTAGAGCTCGTCTCTATAGTACAGCCTTGTGTCATGCAGCTATTACTGAATTGGGGGCTTGTTTTTTGATTACGTAACAATTGGTTCACCCGCTCTAAGGATTTTTTTTTCTCTCCTGCCCGATGTGCGCCCGCCTCGGCCTGTATGAGTAAATAGAAACACACCAGCATATATTTGTGTGTCTGGTGTGTTCATCCTGGAGCGAATGTTGTGTATTTCCCGCTATCAGCCAAAAGCAGGCTTTTCTGCTCTGGTGAGTGCTGATCTACACGAGGTGTGATCACGCGTGTCGGTTCCAAGATGCTAAATTTACTGCCATTGTTACTCACGCCACACTTTTGCCCACAGCACGGGAAAAGACCTGGGGCGCTATCTTTGTTACTTTTTGCCCCCTGCGAGATTTAAGGCACCTGTGAAATGAGGTTCATCTCAACCGGCTGTAAGGCTTTTATCTCATGCAACTGTGGACGAGCGATGACTCAATCTTGTCAGGCTGCGGCTCAAAGTAGCTTAGCTGATTGCTGTCCGCGCTGCCTGCACACACAGCTGAGTGCTGTTCCTCCGCTTGGGTGCAGCCACATCCGATATATTGTGGCTTTGGCCGCACAGCAAGACCAGAAGTTGCACTGTTTACAAAAAGGATGAAAGTCTCAATGGGCAACCACCAGCGTTGATTGAAAGATGACTCAAAATAGAAAAGATTACAATTGTCTGGTTGAAAAATATTTTCTAGAGGTAGGTTCTGTCCAAGTTTCAGGACTAACTTGTCAGCCTGCATAATAATAAAATGATAACCCTTATATTGTTTGTTCAACCCCATTGCTTCAATACTGCCTCCTCCTGTTCAGAGCAAATAGGAGGAAGGTTTACATTGCTATGATTGGCAATGATTCCAGCAGTATTTCCAATCCTCGTTTTCATTCATTGGCATTTCTGCTAGGTGATTGCATTCCTGGGGAAAACGGCAGATTTAGTTGCTCCGTGCTCTCATATTTTAATCATTAATTGTCCTCTTGACAGCATGTCAACAGGAAACAAAATTGCATGGGGTTGTTGTAGTTACGGCTGCAATTTAATCACCCTCTTATGATCACCTGTGTGTAGTTTGTAGTACATAACATTTACACAACATCACCATCTATCATATGCCGATCAATTGTGGACTAATTACATCTCTGCGGTCCGGCCTAAGCTCTCCGAGCAGGTTCTTCTGCAAAAATTGCCATCCGATACCAAACCGTTCGCACTTGTCTAATGTAGCGTGTCAACATGCCTGGTAATTCAGGTGTTCGATCAAAGATGCCGTTTATATCGTGTTGCATTGATCCGGTATTTAACGTGCATGGTTGTTCATTTGGCTCAGCCCTCCTGTGTCATCAAAATATATATACTATATATATGCTCCATTTTGAGGTGTGTGTTAACTGCTTTACTCAGTAACAACTTTTCTCTATACAGTCGCTGATAAAAAATATTCCTGTCAAGGTGCCATGTATTTTAAAATTATAATCAAGATCAAATTGGGCCAGAAAGTGACAAAGCCTTAGATTTGCATGCATCTAAGACCGTTGATGAGTTTTCACTTATAAATCTATAATGATGTATCGCAATACACCAGAAAGTCTATGTTGTGACATTACCATTATCCTCACATAATGAGTTATGGCCCTATTCACTCGTTAATTGATTATGCAAGTAAGAAGCCCTTGATTGAATCTGCTGTCATTTTCTCCTTTCAGACTGCAGTGGTTTGGATACTCAGGTTTTAAGTCACTGTTCTTCTTGTACACGTGATGTTCACGCATGTGCATGTGTTTGTGTAAGCGTAGTGGAATGTGTCATCCATATACCAAATGTGAAAAGTCACTATACTTTATTTGTCAGGTGTTCAAAAGAAAATCCAGCATGTGTTAAAAAAAAAAAAATCCATGCCGTCATCCTGTCATAACCCTTTTCGCTACTCCTTTTTTTTCCCCGAGGAATTTGTGTGTAATATTATTTTGGTCAGTGAACAGGGAGCATTACACAATAGGCATATCTGGGCCCGAAGCACCAAGAGCGACATCATTTTCAGTCTTGAGCCCACAAATTACATTGATGTGGAATAATTTAGTCCATTTTCGCCTTTGGTGCTTCCCTCCCTTCCCGCTGTGCTCTCCGTCTTCTCCTCCTATTATACACCCATCATTTAGTTTATCCTGAATTGACTCCTGAACGTGGGGGGGTGTTTTGTTATGAATGAGCCATTTCGTGATTGGCCACGTAATTCGGAACCTGTGGTGGTTTTTAACAGTGCATTTGTCTTTTCTTTTGCAGCCTCGCAGTATTTTGGACCCCAAAGTGCTCGGCTTGCAGTCTGGAGGGTGAGTGGTAGCTCATGTCTAATCGGTTCACAGTTTCTGGTTGGGCTGTTTTTTATTTTACCCCACAAACAGAGGCAGCAAAATGTGACAGGATCTTTTGTTTCTCTGCCAGGCAGCCCCAATTAGTTAAGGTAGTATGAACCCTAGAATTTGTGAACTAGGGCAAGCTAAACACAAAGTATTAGAACAGTCAGGCCAATTTCTTTACTGTGGACTGTAAACATTTGGGCTTCACATTGAGGCATAGTTGTACTGGGACTGGATGCCAGGGAATTGAGGATTTCTAAAGCACTAATCCACATTAGTGTCACTTACGCTGGCTGACTTGGGGCTCCTGAATTGATCACCAACCAATCGAAGGGCACATGTATTTACACAAAGAACCGTTCTCACTCACGGTACCATCGAGGAACAATTCTGAGTCTTTAATACACCAAGGATATATGTTTTGGGACAAAACCCAAACAAGCAGAGACAGACCATACAAACTCCACAAAGGAAGGCCAAAGCAAATTTCTCATTGTTAGCCTATGAGCCAGAAATTTGATCCACGTACCTGCTCAGTTTTCTGCAATTTCCAAAAGTTACCAAAAAAGGTTACCACTATTTAACCCACATAACCCCAGCTCACAATTGGGCCATCTGGAGCACGACCTTTGCATAGAAGCAGCGAGAGTTAAAGCCCCCCCCCCCCCAGGGTGAGGCATGGACCCGCCCGGCTGCTCGTCACATTGTGTAACTCGGGGCCTGACACAAAAGGCTTGAGGAGCTCCAGTAACGCAGAGGAAGAACTTGCCGTCGAGGTCATTAGAGAGACTTTGAGTGACAGTTGAGGTGATGCCGCCCAGAGCCTGGTAGTGCAGGAACAAGGCTGGTGGGACGGCGGGGGAAAGGATGCGGATCAGGCCGATGGCGTGAGAGAATTGAGTCAACACCTAAATGTCACAACGACAGAAGCAATCGGCATCCTCGACAAAATGGGATATAGGAATTGAATTTAATGTCGCAACATAATGACTTGACTGCTGCGGTGGTGTCGGTTCCTACGTAAATCGAAATTCTGGGTGTGTCGCCACGGTACAAATTGATTTCTGAAATAAACGTGCTGCAATGAATCTAATTGGTTGGTTATTAAAATTAAATTAAAATCCAACCATTCCTTGGCATCTGTTGCAAAGAAACTACAACACCCCTGCTGTTACTACACTTCCTGGAGGAGCATTAAAGAAGCCACGGATGAGCCAATAGTTGAACAAACATGTTTTTGGGCTCTTCTGAAAAGTGATTTTGGAGGTACTTGATCCCGCCCGACGCCAGCGATGCGGCTTAGATGATCTAGAGCAGTACCACAATGGATTGCAATGAAGTCCTATCCAAAGGTGAGACAGGTGAAGGCAGGAGGCGTGATCCATGGTGCTTGTTGGCCCGCGTAAATCAAAAGTCCTCATAGTAGTAATGTCTCCCCCCGCGTGGCATTATTATGATATTAATACACTTTAAATCTGTCTGCTTCTCTAGGGCCGGCAGTATTCTTTACGGTATTGACAGCATGCCAGATTTACGCCGCAAAAGGACTGTGCCTCTTGTCCGAGACCTGGTGAGTCATCTGTCTTTAACGGGGTTGTGTGTGATTTATGTCAAAGCTATCTGAGTGACCTTACGGTGTGTCCCGCTGGTGGAACTCCACATTGTGTGAGTATCAGCTGAAGGAGCGGAATAGAAACGTAGCTTTACCGGCAACCTGATTATCATTAATTTTCCGAACGAGGAATAACAACTTGTAGTGCGTGTCGTCCCGTATAGTGCTTAAAAAGAAAATCTATGGGAAGATCCGAAATGATCACATGTATTCCACCTTGCACAATAGAAATAAACAATATAATGAGAAATAATTCCGAAAATCTAAATAAGATTACGACACTCTCCATCACACAATAGAGGTGTGTCAAACAATGACTGTCATGCAATCTTTATTTACTATAAACAAACAAATGGACTAAAAAAATATCTAGAGAATTCAAAATGTTGACTGCACATTTAGTCTTGAGCGATGCAAGCCATATTAATTAATTCATTAATAATGTGATCATTCGTCTTGTCAGTTATTCATGGGACCCGGCGGCTACATTGCGCAATAGAAATGAAGCGAACAGATCCAAATAATCTAGTCAGGAAATTTGCAGTACTCTGGCATTGTATAATGAAGTGATGAAACTCAAGTGCAAACCTCAGTGGATTAGACGACACTTGCTGTGTAAACTGGTTGCTTTGCAGGGACTACAGTGATGTGTTTGAGCTACACAGAAATTTAGATTTGTTAGAGCATGCTCCCACATTTGCTTTTATTGGCACATAATGTGTCATAACATACCCGACATAAACCCGACGCTCCACTTTAGCGACACACGATCGCCGCCTCTCAACAACAATGACGACAAATGTGTCTATTCTTGTTTGTCTGTGACCGTCTCTTGTGTATGTATGTTGCTCATCATCATGTACCTTAGCCGTAACCATGTAACAAAAAATAATTTAAAAAATCCGTAAATACTTTTTACTCTTTTAAAATCATGGAATAGGTTAATTTGAATGCTTGGATTACTATGGATGCTGATAAATGTTTATATCACAGTGAACAACATGAGTTGATGCTGTATTTGTCCATGTCTCTCATGAAATTAATAACCAACATTGTCTTGGTAAGTATGGGTTGTTGTCTTAATTATTACTTTATTTTTGTTAATCTTTTGGGATTTTGCGTGTATATTTTGCCATTCCTACATAAAACCCATCACAGTTATGGGTGATATTTTTCAGTGAGTTGTCAGATTTCAGCCTTTTTTTGATGACTTTTTCTTATTGTTATTGGATTCAACTTGAAATGTTGACAACTCAACCCAAAAATATATCTACGGGAGAGACTTCATTGACTCTTGATTTAACGGTGTGCGGCTTTTAAATCATGTAAAAGTGACGCTCGACAAGCCTTTTACACAAGGGATGAAGTCAGCAATAAAAAATTGGTGCCTGTCCCTCTCCCCCTCCCTTCTTGTCATGCGTTTGTCAATGCCCCCCCCACGCTCCCCCCCCTCATCTGCTGTATGATTGCTTCAGGGCAGCAGCAGCGGGGTTCACCAACATATCAGTATGAAGACGCACAAATAGAAAAAAAAAAGTCCAACTACGGAAATTGATTTAAAAAGCAGTGATATCGCCACTGATCAGATCCAATCAGTCATGTCGGATTGCCTGCAGCAACCTCAGCAGTGCTGGTGCATGTTGATTAAAAAAAATAAAAATAATCAAAAAAAACTTACATCAACGCTCACAGTTCATGTAGAGGTTCTTTCCGCCGTTCTCCATGGCCGTCTGTAGATCTTTACCATAGAAGAGGCTGGTGGTAAAGACCGGTCCACTATTGTCAGCTGTCAGTGTCTGTAGTGTGTGTGTGTCACCAATGGGTTCAAAAATTCAGAGGGTGTTCATTTTAAAACAAATGTCATTATCACATATATATGTGTGTGCGTGTCTGTGTGTATCTGTGCATCTATATTGGAGGTGGGACAAAATATCGACAGCAGAGGTTCTCAAGTACTGGTCTGTGGACTGGTATGGCCTTAAATAAATATAAAATAAATAGATGTGGAATAAATAGCGTGTATATATTTGTTTGTTTTTTGCAGCTTAGCGTATAATTGTGATCGCCGATTGTTTTTGATTGGTAATATACATACGCATGCGTCAAGTTGCCGGTCCAAGAAAACTGTACTACCGTGAACTGGTCCTTCGGAGAAAAGCGGTTGATGTATTGTATTCGAGTTACTTCTATTTCCATCGTAGCTGACCCCCCCAATCAATTATTCATACCATAACAACGATACCATGATCATAGTTGGCAGTGTACAGCATTGCAATTTCCTCTGCAATTCCCACCCCAGTCTACATGCGTGTTACCATTTGTGCGTTTGTGAACATCCGAGCAAGTGTGTATGCGTCAGGTTGGTGTATGTAGCACAGCTGGCTTCACCCGTACTGTCCGTCTGTGTGTGTTTCCCTCGGTGTTTCTCTAAAATGATTGTGCAGAGCATACAGCTGAACATATAAGACGGCGAGCTTGAGAAAAAAGTCAAGCATGACTGCAAATGAGTAATATTTAGTGCATGGATGGATTAAAAACACACACAAAAAAACATCATGCAATGGGCTTTGTGATGTCTGATGACGAGTTATCTGCCTAAAGGCTGTAAAGCAAAACAATCAGCAGTCCTGCATGGCAGTTAAGACACTTGTACGCTCACTTTGGAAAACAACGACTCTGCCGTTAGTGCTTTCAGTCCTAATTGACTTGCTGGAACTTGTCTAATTCTTTTGTGTCTCTCTTTCATCCTCATTTGGTGGACTCCTGGAAACCGCAGGCTTTGGTAAGATTCCTTTGTGTCTCTGCTCAAATTAATCTAGACTATACTTCTAAAGGTGGAACATAATCAGGACGCTGGCACGGATTGTGGAACTACTTTTCCCAGCTGGAGTTGGATTCTTATTTTTACATGTTCGTGCAGATGCATTGTCTGCCTGTGATAAATTGCAGAAAAGCTCTCAAAAATAGGTCATTGATTTCTTTCCTCCTCATCACCACCATGCACCTTGTTCCACTTCTGCTCACAGACCCTCACTGCTCGAAAGGCAGGCATCTCGTTTGCTCTGGTGAATCGCTCCACCCTGAACAACGAGGACTTGGTGAGTACCCGCTGTGCACGCTTGGCCTTTATTGTTTGGTTACAGCTGAGCTCTCAGATGAGGTTGTTCCCCAGACTGGGGAAGCCACGGGAGATGGTTATTTTAAAAGAAACCTAAGTGGCTCTACCGTTTATCAGCGCTGTGTGCCAGTTCTAAGAAATAAATGCCTCCCCCCCAAATAAACAGCTCCCTTTTGCCATTTGGAAACAAACAAATAGTTCTCCTGGGTCTGTCATTACCTCATTTCATAGATGCCATTGTTCACACATCACATGAAATATTTAAGTGCTGAGCCCATTAGAAATCCCTTGATAACCAAAACAGCAGCACTTACTGATGCATGTAAAAACTCTCAAACAGAAATATAGTGTGCGATCTTACACAGTATTAACGACAGTCACTCCACAGGTTTATGCTCATGTTTCTTGTTGGTAAACTTGTATCTCATTTTGCTGTATTTCATAATTAATGGCCATTTTTTTAAAAACAACATTTGCAACATGAATGGTTGATTTGTGCGTCATAAATTTGAATTTATTTTTAAACTGGGTTTGTCCTCATTAGGTTTTGTGAAATAACCCTACTCGCATGTCTGGCACATTTTCTGCCATTCATTAAAATTTGCTCCTGCTGTGTCAAATTTGACAACATCCAGTAATTATTAATAAACACCCAGCAACCATGGAAGGCCGAGCTACTGTAATAGAGAACAGGCGGAATGTAAAAGTCAATAGGAAGAGACACTTTTGTGGTGACCTCCAAAGCTGTCTCTGTATTAATTGATTGCAATTCGTCTCTCCCAGAGGGAGAGGTGGATTTACAGCAGGCAGGAGTGAGAGCACTTTCTCTGCAGAACAACAGGCAAACCAGGTTGAACTTGAGGCTACGTGAGAACTAAACTCCCTGCATTAAATATGGAAGCATTTCCAAAGATAGACATCAAGTATCCGATGCTTGTCCTGTATACTTATTTTAACATTTGCCCTGCAAATATAAAAAACAGAAACATGCTAAAAGCTACAATTGCTGAAAAAACTAACATGCTAACAGTCAGCATGTTAACGACTCGCAAAAACTACAAGCATTTCACCTCCTGCCTTGATGTCAGCGGCTAGTATTTCAAATGGGAATTGCTAACATGCTAACAACATTGCTAACAACTGGCAACCCAAGTACACTCGTCATGAATTAGGTCTATTGAGAATTGGTTTGTGAAGATATAGTAAGGGGAAAAAGTGTTTATCTTTTTAAGAAGATAATGCCGTTATTGACTAATTAAGGGATTGTTGTCTGTTGGAGTTGAGGTCACTATTTTATGATATCTGGTACCATTGTGGGAGATTAAAAGGATTTTAAAGACGGAAAATCCAGATGGGAGAGAAGAGACATGAAATATTCATTGTGTTTATTAGTGGAGCCGGGCTGCCCCCTTTTATAATTTGAGACTGTGCATCCTTGTAAGCAAGGGACCTAAAGGGGCAGCTGTCGAGAAGTATATTCGGACAGAGGGCAAACAGTGTTGTGTATTTTTGTGGTCGAGTTCCCAGCAAGGCTGCAGATTGTGCGGTTGTTGTAAGTAGGCCGAGCAGATGTCAGAGTTTTATCTGCTGCATTAAGTCCAGGAGAGTGCTTCTCTGTGAGGACTAGAAGAGGGGGCTGGAGGGCGGGCGAGTTGGGGGGGGGGGCTACGTACAGACAATCAAATGACGTTAGGGAGTGGATCCGGAGAAAAAAGGGTGATGAAAGAAGAATGGAAGGGGAGAAACACAGCGAGTAATTCTTCATAGCAGTCCGGCGGCGTTGACGTGAACGATCGGGCGTCCACGTTTGAACAAGCTGCCCCCTCACCTCCCGCGTTTGTGATGTCTCTCTATCCTACACATCCCGGCTGGTGTCTACCACTTTGTATTACCTTAAATGGATGTTTCAAATCAGCTGACGTATAAGACATCTGAATCATGTTTCCAGTTGATTAGCTTTTTAGGGCAGAGTGAAACTGTGTATGCGTCAGCTATTCGCAACTTTTCAGTTGTGGACAACATCAATACAAAGAACTTGGGTTGTGTTTATCTGTCTGTGGTCCAACCGTTTCACGACAGCCTTTGTGGTGCTGCATTTATCACAGTGATATCGATGTAATATGCATGACAGTGGGGTTAATGATTCAATAGAGTTAATATTCAATGAGGTAATTACTAAATACATTCAGGCATGTCGAGACCAAATCAAGATCAAGACTTTGAGGAGCTGACATCAACTAAAGACAAAGTCAAAATAAGGCCAAGGCAGGTAGAGGCCAAGTCAAGATAAAACTAGGGAGTTGAGATCAAATGAAGACGTAGACCAAGCCAGGTCTAGACCAAGGCAAGGCCAAAACCTAAGCAGCTGAGAGCAATATTAAGATCACAAGTTAAAAGGGAATTGATTCCTAACCCTACCAAAAAGTGGTCTTCAGACCCATTTCCAGACTTAGAAGAAATAGAAACTAATGTGACTTGAGTGTACCATTGGATTTTGCAAGTGGTTGTTTGGACAGAGTAGTTGACAGCACAGACAACAGGTGGTGAAAGGGAAAGGTCAAAGGGGATTCAAGGTTTTGACTCTGCTAGTGCCTTGCTCTCAGTTCGACTCGGTGTCTGTCAAACACTTCTGTCTCGCACAACGGAGCCAGGGTTACCTCACAGGGTGACTCACACCAGTGCTTTTCACACTTCTGCTGAGTGGTGTGATAGGCAGCATTGGGAGCACAGTGGATGAGAATTGTACTGGGTATTTGTTCTTTCCTTTTTCATTCATGAGGAATCCTGTGCATATGTCATCGATTGTGGCGGCAAACAAGCTAAATTACGTTCTGCACAAATCCCATTACCAGAATTCGAGTCCATGTAAAAACATCCAACTAAATGCTCAGTCCTGTATTCTGTTTCATATTTTTGATCTGAGCCTAAAAGTGATTTTTTTGGGTGGTAAATCACCGTTTTGTTTTTTTGAAGTTGAAAATGAAAAGAACACAATACACTGACTAAAAGGTATCAAAATATGCCTTCACAAATTATAGCAAGGGTGATCAACAATGGGGCGAAAAAAGTCTTGTTAAACCGTATTACAGAGGCTGTGAATAAATCTTGGACATCTGCTAGATCTCGTTGCCCTTAGATTAAAAAGAGAAATCTCTCAAGTCTCCCTTAGCGTTTCATTAAAGGTCCACTTGAGTTCAGCTCTTTGCATGAATCTTCGCGTTTAACCTAGCCTCGTTGTCTTGTCATCTGGCAGCATTTAATCATCTGGTGGTACGAGTGGGCAGTGTGAGCTGCTCTAAAGTTGTTTAACGCATGGGGAGGGGGTACAAGTTGAGATTTATCTCGCCTCCATGGATCCTGTCTTTCCACCACTTTCACTCCAACTCAATCTGGATCATTCCCATTTTTAAAACCTTCTTTAAAGCTCACATTGATTCTTCCGTCAAGAATTGGCAGGGTTTGCCCATTGTTGATGGCGCCACCGTTGCAGTAAAGCATTCTATTTGAGGAGGTTTCTGTCAAGACGGGCTTGTCAACGAGTGTTTCGGCACGGAGAGGCTTCAGTCTGCCAACCAGTCGATTGGAACAAAGCCTTTGGGGCTAAAGATGTTGTTAATCTGAGTATAATGAGATCTAAATCTGATTTACTCTCCTACGCTTTGAACTTTGCTATAGTTAGAAGTTGATCAAGCCAACTTGGACGGTGACAGTCAGGGGTACGCAAGTGCGCACGCGTAGAGAAAATAGTGAATTTTGCATCACAGTTGGTTCAATCTCTTTAATCCATGGTAATCCTTACACGTCTTTTTGCTCTTTTCAGAAACTTCACGTCTTCAAGAAGACCCTGCAGGCCTTGATATACCCAATTTCTTCCACAACACCACACAACTTTGAGGTGTGGACGGCCACTGCGCCCACTTACTGCCATGAATGCGAGGGACTCCTGTGGGGCATCGCCCGCCAAGGGATGCGCTGCTCCGAGTGTGGCGTCAAATGCCACGAAAAGTGCCAAGACCTGCTCAATGCAGACTGTTTACAGAGTAAGTCTGAAAATTGAATCGTCAACAATCAATTGAAAAAATTGTCTCGCTCAGACACTTTCACACATTATCCTATCCAATCGGTATTGTAATCAGGGTTGTCCCGTTTGTAACACTGTCGGATAATAAAAAAAAAGTGCCGCAGCATGCTAGTGGCAATCTATTCACAGTTAAAGGGATTAGCTACACCTAAACGTGATGCTTTGTAACAGTATGATACTAGCATAGCAATTTTTCTCCGACTCAAACAACGATTCATCCTTATCAGTCTGATAAGGATGAATCAAATCTTAAATTATGAGCCTTTTTGCAGATGAAAGTCAGTTCATCAAAAAAATTAAACTCAAGAGAGAGCTACTCTATTGTTCGGGGACACATTCTGTCTATAACTCCAAATCTGCCATCTCTTTTAGGGGCAGTGGAGAAGAGCTCCAAACATGGGGCAGAGGACAAGACCCAAAACATAATCATGGCTATGAAGGAGCGAATGAAGATCAGGGAAAAGAACCGACCCGAGGTGTTTGAAGTGATCCAGGAGATGTTTGACATCTCCAAGGAGGACTTCACCAGCCATCTCAAGACAGCCAAGCAGGCTGTGCTGGACGGCACCTCCAAATGGTCGGCTAAAATCAGCATCACTGGTAAGCTGTAGCTCCAATAAAAACAAGACACACGCTGGCTGCTTCTGGCAAATGTTAAACATGCCTAAAATAAAAAGCCTCCCAGAAGTACCGATGTGCAAGATTTTGTAGAGTTCATTCCTAGGTTAATCCCGCAACAGGATATGCTCATACACGTTTACACGGTGAGCTCTGAAAATGAACACACCAGCAAGCAGTTTGAGATGCCAATCAAAATGTCAAGCGCCTGAATGGAATTTGACACGACAGCTCTTGAGTGCACCTTCATTTTTTTTCTTTTTTGAATACGCATACATTTCGGGATAGCTCTCTCTCCATTTCATGGGTTATTTCATGCTTAATACAACCGAACATTTTCTGCTGGTTGTAAAGGGAAATTGACGATCCGTCCCTCATCATGAACTTTATCGTCTTTGCCAGCCTTTCTAGTAAAAATGCAATGACGACAGCAGAACCCGTTACTAGCTACGGTCGGAGTGCCATTGATAAAAATTCCCCATTCACAGATATTTCAATTAGGAAACTATAAACCAAACCCAGTCTTTGCCCTTTTTGTGAACAACACTTGGGCCAACAATAGAAGGAAGGTCAGCAGGGTAGCCTGATTCTCAGGACCCCAATCCATCTCTATGGTAACTGCTGTTTGTCAGGCTCAGGTCCGTTACTGCCCGTTTTGCAGTTTTGGCTTTGTCAATACATGAGAGAGCAGCAGAGGCCAAGGAAGTGAGGCACAAATAGAGAGCGCCAATATTGGATTGGAAGAGTGAAAACAGAAAGAGAGCAATCTTTTGAAAAAAAACCAAGGGTTGCCGCTGGCAATATCCCAAGAACCTATTGAATGTCCCCTTTTTAGAATGCGGGTATTGATTGGTTATTTGGTCATCATTCATGAAATAAGCAACGACTGACTCTGCAGCTCCTAGACAACTACCAAGATCTATTCTGCCTCTATGCTTCTTAATCTAACATCAATTAAATCTTGGATCTGCAGTAGATGATGATTTTTTTTAACATAATATTCTCAGTTCTTCAGCATATACTGTTAAATCTGTAGTGTAGTTAATAACCGACCATCGTGTTGTTTCATCTTGCAACAAGGTACAAGCTGAGTGAAATCTACTATATGGATCAGAAGTACGTATATATCATAGGAAGTCACACACTGTCTGTTTTCATTTGGAGCCATTCATTCCTAAACACTTGATCAAATTGAACATAAAACATCAACACACAGTGATGGCGATGAAAAGACAGCCTTTGTGTTTTTATGAATGAATGTCATTTTTACTACGATGGGGACCAAGTGACATATAAAGTTTCTCACCAGACAGCAACTTCCAAGGTTAAATGACCAAGGGGCCATCTAAAACCTTCAATCCTGGCTGGACTTTATTGAGGAAGTTAGTGTGACTGCAATCTGTTAGTGAAAGCAGAGATTTTCCCTGGATAATACACCAAAATAGGTTGTAAGACATACTTTGTTTTTTTTAGATTATGCTCTTCTACCACTGAAGACATCGTGTTTGTGTGTATTCTGGGAGTAAACGGGTCACCGTGGTACGACCCTCTCGAGTCACGCCCTGGATATACATCTAGAATGAATTATTTACTAACTTGTCTATTGCATATTTAACGACCCAGTGTCTCCATCACCCCTTTATGGAGCTGAAATATAACTGTCTTACTTCTTGCATCGTCGTCAGTGTGTATAGAAGTATAGGATTCTGAATCACTCGTCCGCTGCCCGGACAGAAGGTTAATTATGGATCAACTTAACACTGTGTGCAAAATGAAAGGAATATCCATCCTGTCAGTGAAGTCAGAGGTGATTTTTTTTTTAGCCGCTGGCTATTAAGCATGAAGTTGAACAAAAGAAGTGAACTAGTAAAAATATTACTGCTTGACGAATTTTCTCGAAACTTGAGAAAAAACATTTGCTGATGATTTCTCCAAACTCAATGTTGAGTTTTAAGTACATGTGTGATTTGATTTAAGTGTACTTGCTAATTACTTGTCCAACCATCAAATGTAAAATGACTCAACCAAATAATTATTGGGACACGCCTACTGAGCCTTGCGGTGTTTTTACAAAAAACTATTTTATGACAAAAATGCATAATGGCTCTCGAAGTAGAAGTAAGGAAAACAGACTTGTTGCTCAGAAAAGTAATCTCCATGGAAACCATCATGGGAAACACTTGTATGGCCATTTGTTAAGATGCAAATACAAAGACCAAAGCTAAAACCCAGCTTAAAAATTACATCTTGGAATACCTTCACCACTGTTTTATCCAGTCTGTGCACACACACCTCTGACATTTACCAAAGGCTTAGCACCAATCCTTGCACTGATACATCACAAGAGGGCCGGTTCATCAAAATGATAGACCACTGAAGTAGGGAATCGGCGATCCCATGACAATAACAGCAAGACCATTCCGAGTATAAGCCATTGTACATAAAATTGAGAACTTCACTTTTCTTAGCATCATTCACTTCTTCCTCTTCCAGTCATGAGTGCTCAAGGGCTCCAGGCCAAGGATAAAACGGGCTCCAGCGACCCATACGTCACTGTCCAGGTGGGAAAAACCAAGCGCCGGACAAAGACCATCTTTGGCAACCTCAATCCAGTGTGGGATGAGAGGTTCTACTTGTAAGTAGACACCTTTTGCACAATTCATTCTCTCTTTGGTTCCAGCAAAGGCTGTTTTTTTTTTGGGGGGGGGTGTCAATCCATTATTTAGCATGCAGACCTGTGTTATTAATAGTTTAGAGGAGCACAATTTGATAGAAGTTATAATTCAGCATCTGCAGCACAATATTGCTAAAACCGGTCCTGCTGCAGTTGTACAGAACCATCCATCAGGGTATGCACGGGAGTTCTTATCTGTGTGTTTTTTCCAACCAAATAAATTGCAGGTGACGTAATATGTCCTCCCTAAAAGTCACACCTATCTGCCTCTTTTTCTCCTGCTCTGAAGAGTGTGTGTAATAGTCCCAGACATTTCTTGACTGATTACTAGCTACCTGACTATTTTTGCTCGGTAATAACACCAAAAAAAAAGAGAAGGGAACACTGTGACCAACACATGGTGTGCAAGAGGAAGGCGACATGCTGAATATCTGCTTTCCTGTCCTCTTGTCCTTGGCTTTTGTGGCGCAGTATTTGCATTTGTCTCCGGTTAAGACTATAGATAAAATGGCATAGCAACAACACACATATTAAAGCACAACTTAATCATTTTCTACCCATTTTGGAGGTGAAAAGAAAACAGCCGTGAGTCATACGTGGAACAAGTCAAGGGGTCTTATCTGTTTACACCTGTGTCTATGTCAGCCTAATGGCTTTCGAGCACCTTCCTTTGTGCTGATAGCTGATGATGATGATATCGCTAATGTTGCTGCATTAAGTGAAGACGCATTGCATCAATGACGAGCTGGCTTCAGAGCCATTTATGCTCAGAGATGTTGAGTAGCAACCGTTATCAAACATGTTTAGTATTAGATCACTAAAATTTCACACAATGGCGCTGAGGACACTTTAAGTGAATTCTATTTATAGAGCATTTCTCCCGAAGAGTTAATATAAGATATTATATCTTATATAATATAAGAGTTAAATAATTAATTATTCAAACATGGCAATCATTAATTATTATAAGTCAATGAAAGGTCTGTGAGACAGTGAAAAGCAATTAGCAGTTGCAATTTCTAATGACTGGCACATTTTTTCTTTCTCATTTTCCATCTCAAAAGGTGAAAAACTGTCAAACATTGCAAATATTTCACAGCCAGGTTTGATCAAACAGGTAATTACCATCACATTCTGGAAAAAAAAGCAACAAGTAAAGCTCATTAAATACAAATTCATGATTGAACCGGAGGATGTATTTTAATCCGCAGAATCTCATGTTTAATGTGCATGTAAATATGTGGCATGGTGATACCGTATGACTCACAAGCTAGCGTTTGCGCAAGGGTTGTCCTCAGTTGCTCTATGGAAAGCTCCGCTTCCCAAAAAGCCCTTCAGCAACTGATATGTTGATAAATCTGTAGCCAGTGAGACGTGCATATTATGCATTGAGGCCGGTCACTGTATTCGGATGCTCCGAGAATGCTCTAGAATCACGCAAACGTCAGCACACATCTGGTTATAAACTCACTATTTTTATCCCCCGTGTGTTACGAGACTGAGAATGGCTCAAGCATCATTTTCTCTCATCAGCATTTTTTTTTTTCCCCAGCTAAAGTGTCGTTCCGTCGAGTACTCATTTCGGTAATACGAGTTAATAAATCGAGGTGAGTTGCAGCAGGATGGGATCGGGTGGCATTCATCAACGTACAACAATCAACATAAAAACAAGCAGGTCTTGTCTCCGAAAGCAGATTTATAGTGACAAATCTCCTCATGCGTTTGATGCCCCACGCTAGGCAACAATAGCGCTTGGCCAACCGTTGACGCCGAGCTCAACCGTGATCGCCGTAATGTGGGAGTCTGTGTGTTTATGAATCACTGCGCAAGCTCAGCTGTCGTTTTACTTGCCAGGATGCTACGCTCGAGTGAAGGGCTTGGGTTTAATCATTCCTGCGGCGGTTTGCATGCATCCTTATAGTTTATATTCTTAGATTAAGATCAACTATGACTGGGGCATTACGGAACAATGTGAATTTTTCTGATATTTTTTTGTACAGTAAAGCAGCACATTTTTAAAGAATAACGAAATTATATATTATATTATATTTTATTTTATTTTATTTTGTCTGCGTGAGATGTGAAATTCTTCATTTTGTAAGTTGGAAGTCACAGTTGTCTATGATTAGTAAAGACATAATAACCGTAAATCTTTCAATTTAAAACGCTTTATTGCCACCATTATAACCCAATAAAAATGAAAAAGTACGCTTGTGTGACATGAAACTCGTATATCACAAGCTAGTTTCTTCCGTAATCTTGAAATTGTGCATCTACAGTAAATATTTGTGCATGCAAAACAATCAAATGAAACTCTGTGATGGAAATAATAACTGCAACTTGCTGCCTTTGGCCCTTGCGCGCAACCTCCACACCTGTAATGAGGCTCCAGCGGTGACTGTCATAAAACTTTCCTATTACTACAGGGATGTAGATTAATAGAGTGATACATTACCATGTGCTTAGCAAAAAGCAAAATCCAAGTCGAGCGCAGCTGCAATCATGTGGGGCTTCCCAAAGAAAGGGATTAGCGTAGAAATACTGCAACTGGCGTTCCGGTGGATTTTGCACCCAAGACGTCATTAGTACACGTCCTAATCTGTTGGCTATAATTGCGAGGGCGGACGGTCTGACCCCGTCTTTAAGTATTGGGCGGTGTTGCGTTAGCCCGTCGGACAGAAGCGACGTTTATTTCACAATGTTTTCACAAATAGATAATCCTCCTTGTGAACGCGACGCAGTCATTCTTGTGTAACACGCAGCTCCACGCTGATGATCTTTGCATGCGCTCCGAGAGAGTCGTGCAGAGGAAAGGTCACGAGGCGTCTTGGGGGTGACGCTCCCTGACAGGCAGCGAACAAGATTCGGCATACACACAAATGAAATGCGTGCCCATTCACACAGAGATTTTTATCTTATGACAGGCAAGAATTGTTCTCAGTTTATAAAAAAAAAAAAAAGGGTTAGGAAATGTGCGTCTTATCTCCAATTGCGAATTCGACATTAAATCATTCTGCTCGGCTAAACGCCTCGACCCGATGAGCTGACAGCCAAACGCGACGCTGTGGAACACGACGCCGCTGATTGCTTTGACCGACATGTCTTTCCTTGTGTCGTCCCCAAGCGAATGTCACAACGCCACGGATCGAATCAAGGTGCGAGTGTGGGATGAGGACGACGACATCAAGTCGCGGGTGAAACAGCATTTCAAGCGAGAGTCCGATGACTTCCTGGGTCAGACCATCATCGAGGTCCGCACGCTCAGTGGGGAAATGGATGTTTGGTACAATCTAGGTAAGTTTTGTAACCGCAAATGACACACAAGACGATTTGACAACAAAATGCCTTGGAGCATCTCTTCCAACTACTAAACTGTGGCTTTTAGCACGCAACCAAGCCTGAAATACCGCTGTGCCAAAAGTACCTCAAGCGTCAAACATCAAAAGTGGCGGGCTGCCCAGGGCCACTGAAGCCTTCTCTGCTGTCCTGAACACTACAAGAAGTACAGAGAAATTTCCAATTATCATGAACTCATTCACTACCATTGACAGCTATAGACGTCAAAGATTCATTTTATCAGAGCTGGCAGGTAATGAAGCCATATTGGGTGGAGCAGTATTTCGTTGTAGGATATTAGGAAAATATTCTCTGAAAGTTTGAGGAGGATAACCAGTAACTATAAAGACTTCGGGTAGAGCTAATTTAAACAAATGCACCTTTTAGTCCATGATGCAACTTAATAATTTAAGAAAAAAATAATAAATCAAGATGCTGTCCCTTTAATTTCCTATCATTGTTACCGGCCATTCATCAGGCCACAAAGTTTATGTTCGACAAGCAAATAGATCTTCTTCTCCTGGCCTCTCTTACAAAATCCCATTACACAGTAGCCACAGTGTAACCATTATATCCGCTCCCATCCAATAACCATTATCCTCAAAGATAGCAGGATAAATTTATGGTCAGCTCAAGTGTGTTCCAAGGGAGCCCATCAATACTCCTCAAGTACCAAAGAACGCATGGGCTCTGTGGTTCCCAACCCAAGTGTTCCCCTATTTCCGCCCTGCCGTTGGTTCAAATATTGGCTTAAGAGGAGTGCAGACTGCAGTTAAAGTATTGTTTGTCTCTCTCACTAAATGGAAGCCATTTGCGCTGCGAGTGACCCCGTGCCCGGTGGCGTGGTTCAGAGTCTCTTTAAATACCCGCGATGAATGTTTAAAAGGCCTTTCCCGAGGTGGGTGATCACCCATCCAGCTGCTCTCCTCTTGAAGCCTCTTAAGTGCCTCTCCAGCACGAGGCCTCACGCATTCGCTTCGCAACCTTATTATTAACCAAAGTAAGGAGTAGCATGTCGCTATCTTTGTTTACCGCTGATATCTGCAGTTTACCAACAGACTAACTCAGTATGTTTTACCGTGCATGCTTTTATTTACATTACTCACACCAAAAAAGTAGCTTGGAAGACTCGGATCTTATCTGGACTCTTCCATAACAATTTCGTGTTGAATGACTTGTGGAAAGCTTCAGGTCGCATCCTGATTGTAAATCGTCACGTTTATGCTACAATCATTGACTTTTTGTCTCCGCTTAAGTCAAAATCGTAAATTGAACAGTTTTAACACTTAGGATCGTTGGACCAAATGGTTTTGTAAGCAGATAAGGGACTCCTGACTTTGACTGCTAGAAGGGGAAATGCTGAAATATGACCAGAAGGTCAAAATGGTGTGCCACACTTTACACAACACCTGGCATGATTAATGTTAATATTTTCTTGTTGATTATACACTTTTTAAGAGTACGACAGCATTGATGCTTTACAGTACATGAAGTCATCCAATCAATAATTCTTGTCTATTGCTCTTCTGCCTTTAGATAATGTGATTCATAGATGCTGGTTGATTTATGGGCACTGCTCTATAAGTCATGTTGTTATGATGCGTTCAAGGACACATTTACACAATAGAGGACTGTGACTGTACTGTAATGTTACACTCTGGAATTTGTCATTACGTTTAACAGCTTTTGCCAACGAATGGAACGAAGTGTCCAATACGGGTTCAAGAATAAAGTAAAACTTTTAACTCGAGTTTGTTTTATCATGATTATTATTTGAGGGTTTTCTATCACACCCTCAGTTCAGTTTCGTATTAAGCCGGCACGATGTGTTTTACAGATAAGAGGACCGACAAGTCGGCCGTATCCGGTGCCATCAGACTCAAGATCAGTGTGGAGATGAAGGGGGAGGAAAATGTAGTGCCACCTCACGGCCAGTACACTTGTTTACATGAGGTAACCTTGATAATTTCAAACTTTTATACATAAATTGTCACCTAACTGAGAAAAGTTTGAACATTTTTGTTAAGCTTATTTCAATTTTCTTGTGTTGGTACAGTGCAGACATCGCCACGGATGTTTTTATTTGTAAAATCTGAGAGCATATTATTCTCTAAATTATCTGGACAGTTTTGATGGTGGCTCAGATAGTAGATAGGGAGCCCTTATTCCCTGTGATGTCACTTTCAGTTGACAGCAAGACTTTCCGTCTGCGGGCCTTGAGTTGAACAGATGCTCTAATGCGTGCAGAAATGTGAGCAGAAATTGTAAATGTGAGTGGCTTGGCAACCAATTCAGGATGAACCCCGACTCTCGCTCAAGGCCAGCTGGGATCTGCCACAACTCACCCTAATTGAAGTTTCTCGGGATTCTTTCTATTTATGTGCACACACCAAATATTCTACTCCCTCAAATACTACACATGGTACTGGCCATATATTTGAAGTAACGGTGTGTGAACATGGAATGGTAGGCTTTCTATCTGCTACAGTGCAACAGTGACTCTCCATCACCGTGTCCTTATCTCCTATCGCACTCGCAGAACCTGTTCCACTACTTGACCGAGGGCAAGAACAACGGCGTGGTGAAGATCCCAAAGGTGAAAGGTGAAGAAGCGTGGAAAGTCTACTTTGACGACGTGTCCCAGGAGATAGTGGACGAGTTTGCCATGAGATACGGAGTGGAGTCCATCTATCAGGCCATGACGTGAGTCCCGCCCTGATCTATGGTCCCGTAACTCAGACATCGCTCACTGTCTCATCGGACAGAGTGGAGGGCAGAAAGAGAAAAGGAAGAAGATGATGACTATAGTAGTGTCTCCTCAGCATTATCAGAGCGCTGAGGACTATTGAGTTTCTAAGCTTGATTGATTCATTGCTGGCATCCAGCAAAAACTTTGAAATCTGCTTTGGTCAGATTGATTGTAAACACGCACAAACTATTTCCTGATTGATCCCATTCCGTCTCGCCATCTGTCTGTCCGTCTTTCTGTCCATCAGTCCATCTATAAGTGCTTAGGAATTTTACCTTTCTAGCTGAGATAGATTGTGACTTTTTCCTCAAAGGCCAAGAAGATATAAAAGTTTGGAGACATGTCTTCCTAAAGAGGCTCAGCGTTGGAGTGTGTTACCGTTCTATTCTGCGCTCACATTTTGCCTCGCTGCTCTCACAAATGTGACGGAGAATACATCAGTTTCTACAAGATCTCATTGATTGGGTTTCAAACAACATTTTTCTCTCTTAAATGCTTCAAGCTCAGAACCTGTTGAGGACGTTACAACTCACCATAAATACTTAAAAGGCTCAACCTGTCCACCTTTTTTTGTTCAATAACTGTCTCTCTCCGAAAATGTTTTCTCCTCTGCTCCCAGATTATATTCAGTGGGGAAAACAAGTCACTAAGAGGGAGTAATGGCTTTCGGGATTGAACTATCTGAGCACCACAGGATTTGAACAGATGGAATCATCAGTCACTTTACGTCGTTCTTCCTTTTCGCCCCCCTCACAACAATCGCCTCTGGCTAATTTGGCGTCTGAAAGCAGAGTAATTAAGTAGGCATTTGGATCAGAGCATGTTTGTGTGCAGCCTGTTCCGAGAATTTAGTCAAATGTGAAAACTGCATGTTCTTTTGAACTCTTCCACAATGGAAGCATAATAATGCTTCAAGTTCAGACATTTTCCCATAGAAAATGCTGCAATGAGAAAACCTCCTCGGTGAAAGCATCGGTAAAGCAAAGCAGCTATTTTCAGGGGTTTTGTTGGATTCAGCAGGGTGTTTCACCTTTGCTATATTCTTTTTTGCATTCACGTAAACTTGTGGATGACAAAACATTTTTATGCCCTGCAATGTAGAATAGCACAGGTTTTATAGGCCCTGCGAGCAGTCATGCAGATGCTACACCATTCATGTATTAGCATACCGTCCTCATTTCAGAGAAAATCTGGGCTGTGGCTGAGTTTCCGCAATTCACGCCCGGTCTTATGAATGTGTGAGCGTGAACTTATTTCATGTTCATGAATGTATAATGATGCTTTTTATCGCTCAGAAATGTTGTTTGGGAGCAGTGGACAGGAGAATTGCAAATTGAATGCTTTACCCTCCTGTTTCCATGGTAATGTTGACTTAAGTAGAAATGTTTTTTTTTTAGAGAATTAGCTGAGTTTGAAGAGTTTTCTCAAGGTACACTATCAGCTGAATTCCAAACTCTGAATAGCCCATATGATGGATTAATCTAGTAACTTTATGTTTATTGTAACATGCTGATTCCAAACGGCTGTTAGCATCTGTTAGATGCACAGAATGACTATATTAGTAAATAAATAGACAAATAAATAACTAGAATTGTGGTTTTAGTAACACCGCAACAATAAAAAGCTTTGATTTACTGTCCAAGCAGCTTGATTTGTTTCATCGCTAATGCAAAGGCTATTCCCGCGTACACACCTTTGCTTTCCCACACACCTCTGCATTATTCATTCAGGATCCTTCAAATATGAAATCACTCATCAGAGGGAACATCAATAATACAGTGATTACTTAAGCGCAGACCGATTCATAAAGTTATCAAGCTGCCAAGGTATTTAGAGTTCATTTGCGTCGTTTCAAATCGTTTACGGGTTTATTGTTCTTAATTGTGTCCACGTCCCAAAATGACTCACAATTGGCATTTATTTTCCATGGCAGGCATTTCTCCTGCCTGTCCGCCAAGTACATGTGTCCCAGTGTGCCGGCGGTGATGAGCAACCTGCTTGCCAACATCAACGCCTACTTTGCCCACACAACCACTACCACCACAACTACCGCGTCAGCTTCGGATCGATTTGCCGCCTCCAACTTTGGGGTAAGTGCGATCACGCTTTAATGTAAATCTGGAACAATTGGAATAGATGTCAACCAAAAGGGTAATATCTAAATTCTCCATGTGAGAGCTCTGTGTGGCCTCACTGATGTCACATTTTTCTTCAGGCTATAAACTATTTGCACTTCTGCTGTTTGAAGTCAAGCTAAGCATTTAAAAGACTGCATTTGTTAATGTTTTCAAGTATTTGTGTGTGCTGGCCAATTGCACATTGAGATATGCGACAATTTGTAAGGTATCAAATGACACTTCCAAACATTTCATTCAACAAGCAGTGATATAATTGTTTTGGTCCAATTCCAAGTTGTGACTAAATCGTAATCGATTTTTTATCTCGACAGAGGGAGAAATTTGTGAAATTACTGGATCAGCTGCACAACTCGCTGAGGATCGACCTGTCCAAGTATCGGGCAAGTCTCAGCTCTTACTTTGTCTCATAAGTCAGCGTGATGAGAAGTGTCCTTATTAGCCAACTCATTTGGCAATTGTTAAAATTGTTGTTTATATGAATGACTGTGCTTTCAATGTATTGCGCATTCTGGGTAAAATAAGACTGATATGTTTTATATTTACGTCTTCTATCCTTGTCCCGTTATAAAAAAATTTCATTGGTGATATATATTGTACAGCCATCCATCAATTATGTTCATATCCGCTTTGAAATATGTTCTGGAAACCATCAAGAACGCTCTATCAACAACAATGTGGATGTGTATGTGTGAAATGAAACAGAATCAAGGTCACTTTACAATGCCCCATATGATAACCCCTCGGGTCCCATAGTAATAAAGTCAATCAAAACACAGACGTGTAACCTTCATAGCATCGTGTCATTGCATCGGAAGAAAACAAAAGCCAGAGGGGAGGCATTTGAAGAGGCTTAAATGATCAATCACACCATTACTTTGGGCAAATTATAGAAAGACAACATTACTGAGTCCAGAAGGAAAAACTAAGTGAGCCTGCTGGTCAAATTAAGTCAAACAGCACCAACTAAAAAATGTTTGCAAACAATGTTGTATATTCCCAATATAACTTTAGTGGTTGTGTGCCGGGATTATAAACATGAACACACACAGCATTGTGGAGTGTCCACATGTCCTGTCGACTGGAACGTAGCTGTGGGCTGTTTATAAATGCAAAGACCATTTTGGGGCAAATAGTGGCCAAGAGCATGAACCAAACTGGCTGGAGGCTTTAGCTATTAACATTTTACAGAATAGAAAACAACAATGAGTGTACACACGACTCATCACGTGTTTCGGTTGTCAAGTTGAACTGTTAACTATTAGTATCTAGCAATGGACAGGTACGACGTAGTAGATATGCCAATTGTCACATGACCAAATTTAGAAAAAAGGTTAGAGGACTTCTGTTCACACCACAACCACTAGCAAAACAATGGGTCGATGCTTTGAAGCTGAATTTGCTAAAATGTATTTTTCTTTATGGCTGATGTTTTCGGACCAAAGTCACATTTATTTACACAATAATGATTTGCGATGTGTAAACTGGAACAGAGCCTAAACATGGGATATTGTCATTTTTGGGGGCTCTTGAAGATATCTTGTGACAATTAAAAGACATTGTACACAATTAAAGCTCAATACAGGCAAGTTTATGTTGACGTATTAGTGGTATACAACTTAACATGGACAAATGATAACACTGAAATCTTATTCCTGCATATCAGGCCAACAAGCAAGGTCATGGGCTACCTCCAATGACTCAGGGAGCATGCATGCTGAGAAAACTACCGAGTGCAAAATGAAACGTGGCAGTGCAGTGGCCTATTTTCCCACAGGGGACTCAATTGGCTGTTTGTTTAAGCTACAATATGTAGATTCACTTTTCATGGTCAGTAGTTTGGTGACTTTCCAACATTTGTTCCCGAGCACAGATGTTCCACTGTATGTAGAGCATTTTCCACTTGACCTGTTAACGACACGCCGCGTGTTGGATGACAGGTGCAGGCGTTGTGCCACTCTCTCATGTTTTATACCCTCCAGGCAGATCTAGGGAGGTGCATTATCTACCTCACAGGGTGTTCCCATGCATTGATGTGATCTATTTGTGCAATAAACTACAGTAATGCACAGTACAGCGATGCTATCGCAATTAGGACTTGGCCTTGCGTCCGCTGGGTTTCTTGGCAGCAGCATGCTGGTTGTAACAGCCAACAAATCTCCTTTAAACTTTTCTGGATTTATCATTCCATGCCAAAGTGAGAGCCCTATTGATTTTTCAGTTGATATACCATCAGAGATGGGGTGGTAGGGAAGATCGGCGGTCAAATTGATAGCATGATCATTGTCATCTATCTATCTATCTATCTATCTATCTATCTATCTATCTATCTATCTATCTATTTTAATCTAATCTAATCTAATCTAATCTAATCTAAAATAATCCCGCTAGCTAGCTAGCTATCTGGATTCGATAGCTAGCTATCGAATAAAATTGCATTTCCTGTAGTGGAGTTCGGAGAGCTCGTCGGTCTGCCAAAGGTGCTGCACTTTTCTACTCAGGCAGATTGAATTCTACACATTTAGTACATAAACGTCTAGAACAATCCCATGAGGGCTAATCTTGTTAGCTCCAACACACACATCCATACACATGCAGGTACATTATGACCTCTCACCCCTTTTTTCTTTTTTTGCCCTCCCGTCTCCGGATGCATGCACCTGAGTACCCCACTCGGATATAAATGTACAGCTGGTGGCGCCGTGTAGGGTTAGTGAGTGGGTGAGCACCTTGAGAGCAGCTGATGCTGCAGCAACAAGAGGAACAATGCGGGCAACAATACAAAACACGAAGATGGAATGTGAGGAGACGTGATTGCACGGAAATGTGACAGGACTAGATTGAAAACAGGCATGCTGTGTGCATGTGTGGGTGGGTGTTGATTGTGCCTTTTATTTTCCCGCGGACCAGCTTCTTGGCAGTGACGTTCACACACAACGAGATCACAGAAAATCACCTGCCGGCACCACCCTGCTGTGTCCCTATCACACACACACGTGCGCAGTATTCATTCTCGCTTTCATTCTCTCTGAGCAGAGCCAATCCACAACAATTGGAAAGGAATACGATTCCCATCTGGCTCACTCGGCCATTTTTTTCTCCCCCCTAATGACATTCCGTGGGAGATTGAGTTTGCTTTTATAAAACAAGAGGCCTTGACTCAGAGTGGACCAAAGTGACCTGATGTACGGTGACACCTTATGTACCCTACGCGCCGTCCCCCGGGGGATCGGCAAGGTTCTCTGAAATCCTGCTCGCTGTTTGGACACATTGATATAAAGTCACGCTTGTTCAGCAAACACCCGTGGGAATTGTGCCCTTAAATTTGAGTGAGTGTTGTATTAGAGTCAGCTGAAGGGGGGAAAAAAACATTTTTATGGTTTGCTTGGCACTGTTGTTCCCTCAGTAGTAAAAACGCGGTGGTTATTTTCTTTACAAACTTTCACACATTAAGTAAAATGTGGTAAAAAGTTTGCATCAATAGAAATGTGTTTTCATTTATTTTGTGGGAGGTGGCTAGATACACTTTGCTCTGCTTTTTAGACACACCAACATACAGACTTATTACAAATTGTTTTTACCGTGTGCATTATATCGACTTCAGGTCGGGAAAAACAATTTCACATTCTTGGCATGTTTTATTAAATGCATGCAGCTATCTTCCACTGAGGGATATTTATTGGTCTATTAGGAGAGACGGATTTCAATTTTGTGTTCATCATGACAGGAAATACATACAATGGAGAAAGGAGTATGTTTCAAGTCAAATACAAATATACAAATAAAATGAGGCAAACATTCTTCTTGTTGATAAACGTCACCTTGTGATGAGATTAAAAGAATTTTTTTGCACCGTGACTCTCCACCCAATTTATCATTGTTCTACTGATAGGAATAAAGTTGACACAGCTGCAGCGATTAAAATATCTTGTCACTGTGTTACTGAATATGACACCGCGGAGGTGATAAGAAATCGCATCGACGTATGCTTCGGCTTAGATAGCAAATCATGTTTGGATCTCTTGCTGCTGATATGATTTTGACTTAGTAAATAATCCAAAGCGGAGACATCTATGCATAAAGTCACAATGCAGCACTCAAAGAGATCCTAGCACAGAATTCCCACTCCCAAAAAAGGTATAAGAAACAAAAAAGTCTCTTACAACACATATATAACACCACCTTGAGTGAATCGACTGCAAAGAGGTCCCGAAAGACACATAATACAGCACGGAGTAGAATTGCGTAGCATTTTACTACAAACCATGATAGCATTATTAAACACGTGTTTTGCTGTTGGCTGCCCCAACACGGTCATTTCAAGAACTATGCCAGATGTCACCATCCACTGCCGCTCTGTGGAGTCTCAAGTCCATGTTGCCAATGGACTGATGATTTGTTATAAATTACATGCCCTTTAAGATAGCAGCTTGTTAATGACGTAGGAATCTTTCACTAAAATATCAAGTGACTGACTTGAAAAGCGTTATATAAATTGATTATTATGATTATTATTATTATTATTGTCATTATAATCTTTTTTTGGGATTTTCTGGCTGTGATACCTTTGCATCAACCCTCATCAGATGTCTCCACCCTTGCTATCATGTCACAATGCTAGCTGGCTACATGTTAGCAGCCGTATTATCAAAGATGATAAACCAAGACCGCATTTGCAGAAGCCTTCAACAAAGTAGAAAAGCCGATCATAAAGAAAAGAATAACAACTCTGATATTTCACAAACCTAATCTGTGTTTGTTGAAAACCATATTTTGGATTAAGTCCACAATGTGCCGCTAAGGTTTTGATCCTAGGTGTGTTTTGGTAGCAAAGCCCGTGGCTGAGAATAATGCTCCAACTGTTGGCTGTGCATTGATTTTAAAAGGTAGAGGAGGCAGAGGAAACTGGCAAAATTGTATTAGAGCAGAGCGAGCGAGAGAGGGAAGAAGATAATAGCGTATGGGTGCCGGAATGCTGCAAGGGATTTAAATGCTCGCCGTCACACTCCCGTGCACCGCCTGATGGCTTCATGGAGCCGAAATCGAAGTTTTCATCACAGGAGACCTCCCTGGTCTGCTAAACGATTGGACGGACATTCATTCGGTTATGACTGCAGGGCGTTAATCTGTAATCCATTTTAATATTTTGGGCCTAAATGACAGTGAGGTGGTAATGGCTTTTGAAATCAGTTTATTTATTTTACCTTTTCTCTATTCCAGGACAATTTCCCCGCTGGAAACCAAGATCGTCTCCATGATTTGAAGTCAACTGTAGATCTTCTGACCAGCATCACCTTCTTCAGGATGAAGGTATCAACGTTTTGGTTGAATATACTCAATTTTATTTGTCAAGTAGGTGCAAAAAATTAATTCTCTGGATCCAGTCGGGTGTCCAGTCATGTGGACTTGGCCTTGCCTACCAGTATCGACTATTGTGGGTGGTCTTGTGTAGGTATGGTAATTAATTTAAAAAAAATTGATAGAAATGAAAAAACAGTGTTAAATGATGATGGAGCACAGTAATAACTAACATTTCTCATATTCTGTCACATCTGAGCTTTTCGTGCAAAACCTTGAATTTCTGAAACTCAATACTGCTCGCTTGCTTACAATCCTGCCAGCGTTTCATTGTAAACATTGATTTGGAGCTCCTTTCATTTCACTGTATTCAATTCAATCCCACAATTCCTGATATCTCATAATTTCCTCCACATTCCACAACACCACAGGCCATTGAAAACCAAATGATGTTTGTTCCCACCAACTCCTTGACTGGAGGCTTATGCGATGGCTCCTATACAGCAAAGCCTCTAAAAATGCTTCCAGCTACCTCTCTTTGTTTCCTCACACTCGCCTCTCTAAAGGGCGTGTGTTTGAAAAGGTCCATTCAGCTCCCACAGCTCAGAGAGGCATAGCTAAAATGGCATATATGAGCAAAGGAATGAAAACTGTCACCTTGGCTTGCCACGGTTTTTGCTCTGTTGTCACGAGCATGTCGAGCATTCTTACATATGCACGAGCTGCGCTGCACGTCAATTGTAGTATGCATAATGGATGTAAGTGGCTTGTCCTTTTCCGTCAGGAAGTCATATACGTATAAACACACGGTTGGAAATTGGAAGGTGATACCATGACATCAGCAACACACTGAATTACCATAAAACCATAAAAGTCCTATTAGAATAAGCTGTCTCAATACATTTGTCTTCATACTTTGTGTGGCAGTTAACAACTAAAAGAGCAAAGTAAGGAACATGAATAATTTGCAGAAATTATACATGGACAGCAAGCAGGACACATTTTGAAATGCTAGTCCATTAAGGGATTACAAAATTTACAAATCTGCTGAAGCACATGGATAAACTAATGCTCTACCAGGCCCTGTTATCTAATTGATCTGAATGGGCCGGAATTGCTGCTTTCTTTAAAAATGTATTCACAGAACGGGTGCAATATCGTAGATGGTGTACTCGTAAAATGGACGACAAAAGGGCCCGAGTTTAGTACGTAATTGTCAAGTGTTCACTCACATGTGTAGACCACAAAGTGATTTGATTGGCTTTGACTGAAGACTAAGAGATGTGGTTGATGAGATTACCTCCAGCAAAGGGCTTGGACCTTCACAATCTACTCAAAGACTGAAAGGCTTCACTTACATTAACGGTCATGTGCATGTGTGTGTGTTTGCGTAGGTCCAAGAGCTCCAGAGTCCGCCCAGAGCCAGCCAAGTGGTTAGGGACTGCGTGAGAGCCTGCCTGGATTCCACGTACAAATACATTTTTGATAACTGCCACGAGCTCTACAATCAGCTGCTGGACCAGGTAAGTCTTTGTCAGCTTGACCGTGTACACGGGTTATTTTTGCAGTTAAATGTCATTAAAAGAGGGAAACGTATTGGCCTAGAGGTTGTCACATCTGGGGTAAATTATTCTACTTATGGGATTTATTATTAAATTAAAAATAGAAAACTGATACTACAAATAAAATCTACCCTACCAAATAAAAGTTTCGCCTGTAATAAACACAATGCAGTTGAGTAAATAAACACAACCAGCTATTGTTGAAATAGCAATGGTAAATCTCTTGGATGGCAATTGAAACCACAACACTTTTGGCGTATCCAGCAATAATTCAAAATCTTAATTATTAATGCGGAGTGTAAAGTGAAGCAAAACAATAAGACGAGTGCTATTGCGAACATTATTTGTGGCAACATAATTGCATTTGTAGGGATATTAAACGCATGAGAGCCCTTGCGTTGTCGTGGCGCTTGAAAAACAACATCAGCAAACGCATGCTAGTAAACACACCCTCATGCAATCTCAAAGATTTGCTTCCAAAGTCAAACAAAATTTACGGCTAACGGTGTGAGACTTTAATAATGAACTGAATAAAGTATTCACTTCAATTTTACTTCCTGTTTAACAGCTCGGATGACATCAAATTGCAACCTGTCTCTCATGCCACATCATTTCCCACCTCCAGTCTGCAATAAAAATTATGTGGAAAGACTCAAAGGAGACCAACGAAGCAACAGGCAGTGTTTATGCAATGTGCAAAAATAACCACCTTTGAAAGTCTTCATGAATATCGCCGGCTTGCCGGGACCCCCTGGAGGTTCTTAAATGAGCCAACGGAGAAACACTGCCTCACTTGGCTGCACTAAAGACATCCGGGTGTTCTCGTTCATTGGCCACATCTGGGTGGATTATCAGGCGATTCTTCTGAATCTTTATGACTGCCACACCACGGACGATGATGTCCGTTTTTAGTCTATAATGGGATCAAGCGTTCCGTTTCTTTGAACTGCCAGAGGTGTTGCAGGCAATTATCACTGTAGGCACATTTGCTAATTACACCCTTTTGCACTTGTTTTAGGGTAGACAGTTTGGACGAAGGAAAAAAAAAAAAGGCACTGCCCTAAAGCTAACCCCAGCGTGACTATAAATTATTGTGGTCACAGACACGAGGTACCCTCACTGTCGTCGTGGTTACAAGTCATTTGGGAGCCCCATCTCGTTACGAGGCAGGCCGAGACGTAGCCCTGACACAACAAGGCGTCTTGCGTAACGTGACAGCCGAGCTGGCCGCTTCCGACCGGGCATGAAATAACAAGAGGGAGGGGAGGGGTGGGGGGAGTTGGGGCTTAACGAATTCTAGCATCCTCACGGTAAATGGATGCTTTCAACAAGAAAATGCAGGGAGATCAGTCATAGTAAATGACAACGTTAGGGGAAAAATGTGGTTCATCCATTTTTGAAGCTTGTGGAACATTTTCACTACACTTCCCTCCAAAAATGTTGGAACAGTGAGGCTAAATCTTTCAGTTTTGCTGTGGACTGAAAACATTTGTTTCACACTAATGAGAAGTCCACTCTGTGCCATTCTATTTTAAATGACAGCTAATCAGTTGTGCGAAGACTTGATTTTCCCTCCATCCAAAACTTCGGCTATGCCCTCTGCTTGCCAACACCTTTCCAAGAAATCAAGGGCGTTACTAGAAAGCAATCCTTCCATTTGGACTCTAAGTTGGAGTTTCACTGTGAGAATTGATGAGGGGATTTCATGGGGAGCCAGTTGCATGCAAATGCTGAGGCTACAAATTGGGACCCCCATAGATAGTGTCATAAAAAATAAAAAGAAACAACAGCATGCGACTTAATCACGTCCAACATTGTGATTATTGTGACTTGAGACAAATACAAATGAGCAAAGGGAGTTCTAACAGAATACAAAATGCAGCCCGTAGAGCCAACCTTCAAACGTGTCCTTCACTTTCGTACCTGCGCGGCGAGAATTTTGCATGACTTAACCCCCCCTGCAGGGACTTTTCATTATTCATGTTTCCATATTGAACATGTTTGCTCACGCAACTCCCATTGCTATCATTGGTTGTTAGTGTTTAAACCTTCAAACATTTGGAATTTCCCAAGTTGATTAATACGGAAAACATTTTGAGGAATTATCTTCAAGAAGAAAATCAAAACAAGTGTCTGATTAACATTCTGTGCCATGTTTCTGTGAGAATACGAAACGAGCCGGTACAGTTATGCGTTACCTCGGCGACCAAGACTGGTTTAGGAAATACTGACTCTATGATTTGTTGTTGGTCATGTCCTTCTATCGACCCGGCCACATATCGCTCATATTTTCACTCACTGTAGCACCACTTCAACATGAGTCACTCAATCACACTTTGGTGTGAATAGAAAATAATTTGTCTGGCTGCTTGTAGACTTTTTTTTTTTTTAACACAGAGAGGTAAATATCCCCTTTAATTCACTCTCATATAAAGTGCTTTTTATTTCTCCACAGTATAATATTATTGTTGTTTTTTTTTTGTCTCCAGCTTGTTAACGTTGGCAGAGTCTAAACGAGCAATTCCCAAGTCTCGAGAGTTGGGAATCGAAAGCGCAAAGTGCCCCTGAATATTTTGCAGCCACAGAGCATTTTTCACATCTTAACACAGAAGAAAATGCAAATGAGAAATATAAGAACGAAGCGTCTATCTGAATGACGTAATCCCATTTCATTACTCTGGCAATCCCAAAGCCAAATGATTAAAAGTAAGGCAACCCAGAATCGAGTGTAACACGATCGTCATCATTCGGGTGAGATTAAACTGGCTCGCCCTAGCCCACACTGCGAAACACGCAACGGAATATTTTTGACACGGCACCTAAAGTACAAAGTTAATCATTGACACCAAGGAATAGATGAATGCATGTTGTAATTCCAATTCCTCTGTGTGCTGCATCAAAGTCAATACGCTGAAGGTTGTGAGATCATTCGTGCTAAATAATTCAGGAACACAATCGAACCGCTTTTGCCGTTTCGAACAATTTACATAAACAAATGGATAAAAGGAAAGAAGTCAATTCCCGGGAGGCTATGTCAAATATTATTTGTCATTGTCAGTGGAGCTATGGATTTGCATGGAAAATACACAGTTGATGATTCTGCTGCGGTCTGAGAAAGTCATCTCGGTGACGTAGCCTAAGGTTTCCTGAATTCTTTCCCTGCAGAGCCGGAAGCAGGACCTTCCACGCGAGGAGCAGGGACCATCCATTAAGAATCTGGACTTCTGGCCCAAACTCATCACCCTCATGGTGTCGGTAATCGACGAGGACAGGACGGCCTACACGCCCGTCATCAACCAGTATGTACTGCGATACACTCATGAACTAGGGACGGTCAAACCAATCATTAAAATTGATATAGTACCTTCACTTGTTTTTTTTTACTTTGACATTGAGAGTGTGTCAAAAATCTCTACTGCTTCTACTGTTATTTAAAACTAGAGTCAGGGTTTCAAACTAGGGTTTCAAACTAGGGTTAGGGTTTCAAACTAGAGTTTCAAACTAGGGTTAGGGTTTTAAATTATCGTTATTTATTATATGGTAGTTGCATTTACAAGGAAAATGCATTGCAGCGGAACTTGCTCCCACAGTATGAACAAAAGTCATGTCAAAGTAATTGAAGACGTGTCCATTTATTACTATTGTTGTTGGAAGATACTGTATGTGCCCTGTGGTTGCCTGGTTACCTCGTCTCTTGATCATATTTCAACTGGGATGGGCTCTAGCTCACTCGCAACTTTGAAAAGCGGAACCGCTACAGAGAATGGATGAATGTGTTGATTTCATCTCGTAATCAACCAAAGCAATTCAGTGATGGCAATTCCTACCATCAGTCTTGCGACTTAATTGAAAAGTTCCTTAACAATGCATCGACTAAATAGTAGATTGTAAACGCTGAGCACTTGTTGCACATTCCACGAAAACAGCAAAATTCACCAAAGCAGCAAATGATCATCCCCCCATTGCTGCCCCACTTAAGCATCTTCCATACCCTCTCATCCTTTTGTATGCATTCATATTTTTAGCTCATTTTCTCTTCTTCTGCGGCTGGCTGATTTACGATGCTCATTACGACTGTTTATGCCCTGAGCTTCCTTGCCTAGTCTCTCCCACACTGCCTAATGATAGCTCTGCAATAATTATATCTATTCTCTCCATTTTCTCTTCCTCTGGTCAAGTTTCAGGACTGTAAGGACCCGCAACTGTTCCGTTATGGTAGAACGTTAATGTGGGCTTGATGCCAAATAATAAAAAGCGACTTAATCTGTTTTCAATTATGAAAAGATGGATTTTTATTTTGCAGCGATAACTACGTGTTTAATGATGCCCGCTAAAGATTAGAAGCTTTAAAGACTATTCCCAAAGAAAGACAGATATCCCGCATATAGATTGTTTACCTCGCATGGCGACAGAACACATCCACACAGATTTACATTTTGTTTATGTATGCTGAAGGTATAAAGCGTGATAGACGTGAAAGCAGGAGGAAGGATTGTTCTAGGGATCGTTTTTATTTCCTTCGTTCACCGCTCACATTACAAATCCGCCTCCTCGTCTCGCTTAGTGTTTATTTTGCGCATCGGAGGCATTATGCTTTCCGCTGGGGAAAAATACTTTGTACTTGCAAAAATCAACGTGAAGGATTTCCCGGAGAACTGACCTTTCCCCCCGCCAGGGAGCCCTTCATGTATTAATGTCCTCCCATCATTGTCCGGGAAGACGGATAATTAAACCGCTGATGTTTTGCATTCAACCTCTAACTGCCACTCGACAGCGTTCCAAGGAGCAGATTGTTTGGTTGCCTCTATCTCAGATTTATTCTTATTTCATTACGCATAATCAATGTTTGTTTCATATGGGACAGACCTGATTAGCTGGATCGGATCAGCAGATAGATCAGTGAATGGTTATAATGTCATAATTTGCCGCTCACTCAATGATATTGATCAGTTCCATGAAAGGAGACATTGCAGCTTGTTTACTCTTGGGGTATTCTTTCCTGCCATTGTTAATAATCCAAGTTTTCTCATGATATAAATTCATTCTTTACATTCATTTATTCTCTGGTCATAATATTAAACCTTGTTACACAGCGGGAAACCTTGTCAAACGTATCATTTTGCAAAATCATTAAGGTTTCTTCTTGGGCCACCCAAGTTGTAGTTCTCATGCAATGAATTTGAAAATAATCCATTTCAATTTTTGACAGGTTTCCGCAGGAGCTCAACGTGGGTAAAATCAGCGCGGAGATTACATGGAACCTCTTTGCCCTGGATATGAAGTACGCCATGGACGGTGAGTCTAAAACATTCCAAAAAATATTGGCTTGGTATTTCAACGCTATACAATGTACCAAAAATGTTTCAAGCAATTTGTTCGTCAAGCACTAATTACTAAATGCGCTCATCAGGTATGAGGTAACATCGACAATTTCCTTCATCCTAACCTCAAATCCATTTGCTGTAGTCACAATAGAGCTCATCAGCTGGTCTCATCCACACTGCCCACTGATTACACACTATTGATTCACACAATCTGAGTCGAGATCATCAACTGATTGTGGCTACAATCCAAATGCTCACAATAGTAACAGATTTTATTCGATTTTTTTGGTCTAAGCATTTTGTGGCACACATTTGTGACTATAAGTGATTAGTAGCAAGTAGTTCTGAAATATGAACTCTATCCATCTATTCTATAATCCATCACCTTGTGGTAACAAAAATACTTTTCTGGACTGTCATTGAAACCTGAAAACAGGAGTTCAAAACTAATAATTACAACAATTTAATTAAACTGATTAACTTAAATGTGTCATGTGTCAATAAGCTAATTAGTGTTTGTCCAAACGAGGCAGCCATCACAGAACAAATCTCTGAGCTGCTTCCATGCCACAAGACAGATGTTTCAGGTTTAAATGTGGCTTCTAGCTTAAAATCCCAAAGCCAAAGCTCCTGCTACAACATCTTATTCCCCCGAAAGACAGCAAATACCTCCTGAAGGTGATTGAGCAAGCTGTTCCTGTTAGGTTAGAGTCCCGCAGATCAACACCCCCTTAGGATATGCGGATCGGCAGCGTGTCAGTGGGATACAGAAGAGACTTTTGAATCAATCTAACAATAGATGTGTTAAACTACACATGTGGGGCTCACCACTTTTGAAAGTATACACAATTTTTACATATTGTATAAGAAGTTAGGCTAACTGTTAACTTAAACTGTCAATCAAGTAATTGGAATGGATGGACGAATAGACGATACATTATAATAATTTTCCAACCAATTAAGTAAAAATGGATGATTTCCAGAGGGAGTCCCCTTTTGAAACATCGGAGAATCTTAACTGACTTTGATCAGAAGGGCGCAAATATTCAATTTAAGATGGTGTCGCCACATAGCACATGCTATGCATAGGTGCACCTCATTTGTCTTGCCTGCCTGATCCCCTCATGTCAAAGTCGGCCTTTATGGAGCTAGAATGCCTCCCAGTGTGTAGTGATACCTTTTCCCTCCCACCAAGGACAGGTTGGCACCTTCAATACCACATTTAATTGACTGAATGAAATAGTTACGAGTTCGTTTATCGAGGTCATCTTTTCACCCTCGCAAGGAACCGTATGTCGTTACTTCAGCGAGTGTTCACACAATGCTGAATGCCTCAGGATGAGCCAATCAGAAAAAAATAGTGCGAAAAATTTCAAAACAATTATGAGCTAACAGAAAATGTAAAAATATGATGATGATGAGGATAAAGATTTCCAAGCTGTTGAAATTTGGATGGATGTATTAATTGTTTTCTTTGGCTTTTGAAACATACTTCCTCCCCATTCATTGGATATTATATAATATAATTATATTATATTTATATTTAATATATGCATTTAAAAATATATAACACTTAATTCTAATATTTAATTTTATTTTTAATATATACATTTAAAAATATAGAGTATTTAATTATTTATATATATATATATATATATGTTTGCAAGAATATATATATATATATATATATATATACTTGCAAACATGTACCTTCTGCACAAAACAAGGACACTAAAACTTTTTCTCTAATAATGACAGTCAGAGATGTGAAACTCAAATATCGAGGGTTGTTAATGCCCTCACAGCCACAGCGTGTACCTGCTGCTGCTGCTGCTTTCTCCATGCCACACCGTCCTGCGTTGCTAAGGCAACCAGCTACCAAAATGAAAGCGCTGCCAATTGCAGCCGTACAACACACACAAAAACACGTTCACACACATATACACTGTAGTTGTGACATACATAAGAGGCTACTTGTTCTACATCTACTTTCCATGGGCCTCGTATGGATTTCTTCACACTTGAGTGTTGAAGGTAGCACTGTTTCATTCAGTGGGCCATAATGGATGCAAGGAGTGAGAAGCACTGAGCTGCTGATGTCAGACACCTAATGGAAGTCAGTCACGGGGGGGTCGAGATTATGCAAGAAGACCTAAGTGAGCCTGAAGGATGCCGCCATGTTTGTTTGTGCGCCAGAGAAAGAATGAATAGGAGAGAATAAGAAGATGGAGCACGCGTGCCAGCACATGAGCATGAATTAATCAAGGCTTTGAAGCATCTCCTGCTTCCTGCAAAGAGGGCCGTCTGCGGTGGCAGTGCGGCTGTATAAAACAACTAAATGGGGATGATGCTAATATTAGCATCTCTGTGTGAATGTGAATGTGTGAGAGAGAGGACAAAGAGAGCCATAAAAAGACAGAAGGGGAGGGTGTGAAATAATGAATGAGCACACTTCCTTGTGCTTCCTCATTCGCGTGTTTGCCGGTACAGAGGGTGGTTTTAGTGCAAAGTCAATTTCATAGGCCACCTTTTTTTTTCCCCAAATAAAAAGAAGCCGCTCAAGTCTCACCCTGCATGTCAACTGTATCCTAAATCGATAATAGTTGTGAAATCCAGACAAAGCAGTGTCCCAAAATGGATTTTGTTCCAACTGACTCGTTTTACTATTTTGTTCAAGTTGATTCAGTAAGTTAAAAAATGCAGTAAAAAAAATTCCTGCTTTTTTTCTGTCTAAACAGAAAAAGATTTATTGAAATTTAAAATGGGGAAAAACATATAGTTTATTGAAAACTATCCAATACAAGGATGATTATTTAATGAACGACAAAACCCAAACAAAAACTTGATACAAACACAACAAGTGGAACACCAAGCGTTTGTCTCAATATGAAAAAGTAACAGAATTACGCAATAAAAACGCCAACAGTATTTATCTTTGCTTTACCTCCATTTTAAAAGCCCCGGAGAGTTTAAATATTGTTGCTAGTTGTGTTCGCACTGCTTGAGTTTTTTCCCCCCCTGTTGCCGCACTGATATTCACCTTTGTATGATGTCATTTCAAATAAGTGAAAACATTTGACATATTGCCAAAAGCATATCGCCAGCTGTGCCATTCGCTTGAGCTGCAAAATGTTTGTTTACGGAGTAGACGTGACTGGAGTGCGAGGCAATTAAAGTTTCTTTCACTTCCCAAAGTCTGTTCTGTGCGGAAGCTCGCTATGCAAAATCCAAATACATTAGCGTCAACCCGTAGTAGTTTTCCATAGATGATCCAATATTCATAAAAAAATAATGAATTCAAAAAATATTTAATAACTGCAGCCCTATTTGCACAGTATATTATACTGATATTATAATTGTTCACATAACTCATCTTGCTCCTTTATTAAAACAGAGCTGGACTGGAATATATTTCAAAGCTCCGAGAATAAATGCTGCAAAGCTATCGTAAAGATATTTAATCGCTGTCACTAAAGCGCATCTTTTAACAGTGCAAAACTCTGGCGGCCATTGCCTCATATCCCGCCTTTTGGAGCGGCTTCATTAAACATAAATGAATGACGTATTGCTGTAGTTACCGTAGCATGAATTCATCAGCGCTGGGGTCTGTCTCGCCAAACCTCATCACAGCTTTCCATTGCTACACTTCATCTCTTTGCTTTTGCTTTCTCTTTGCGACATTCTGTTGTTGTTTTTTTAGCCAGATTGTGTACTCGATGGAATATGTGTGGTCAGGCCTGGGTTTTTGAATTTTATATTCTGTTGCTGGCGTATTACTACAAAGATTGTGATGTAGTAGGTGCTGCTGTTTTGGTTAGCAACAAGTTAAAACTCCTTTTTTTCCTGAAGGGAAATAAGAGACATCTGTTTGAGGAAGATGTTTGTTTTTGTTGCTTTATCAGGATGATGCACCCATCAAATAATTGGAAAACGGTTACCATCTCATGAAATATTATATTTGCAGCTGTTGCTGGTATGGCTGAACACATTGGAAACAACAGCTTCAATAAAAATGAATTCTTTCCTCAAGCCACTTTTTTTTATTCCAATTTGCACAAAACAAATTAATGGCATTATCGCTTTGTATATGCCTCCAGTCATCCAGTTTTGAAATTGGCTGCCAAAACACCAAATAATACCTTTTTATCTTTGAGCTTGGGAGGGATAACTAAGGTGCTAGCTACTCCTCGCTAGCTACTGATTTGCATCAATTCCTGAATAGATTCGTGAAAGCGATCTAATGAAACAAGTTCTTGTTTTGCTGCTTTAAAATGAGTCAAGCTAAAAACTGCAATGAGTCGCATGCCCGTCCAATCCTGTGGAGGGTCACTGGATGTTAATTGGAGTGAGCCGCGACACTTTATATGTACGCCGTTTAAATCAAAGATGTCGAAACAAAGATGGGTCCCATGTGAGTCACTCAGTCCCGGTGGGGGGGCTTCAGACAAGATGACATCCTCACCAGGGACGCTGAGCCAACTCCTCCCTCAGGAGAGTTGGCATTGTTTAATCACCAGCGGGGTCACAAAAGAACTTGTTTCCCAATCACAGGCTTAGCAACAAACGGAACATTTGTTTACAGGCATGCGGCCAAACGTTTTGGAAAACCACTATGAAGAGGGACAAAAATACTGTTTGTTGTGGTGATTAGTCATTACTACATTAAAAACGGGGCAAATGCCAAGTCCAGGATATTTACTCTACACAAACGTTTGTCTTTAGAATTAGTACGGGATTCCCATCACTTTCTGTAGTATCAACAATCGTTTTAACAGAACATTCACCATCAATAACTCTGAATAGAGACTTGAGAAAAATACCACATAAATGGATGACATGTCAAGAAAAGAGAATAGCATATTGCAGCGTGTCCTTCTCTCGTCTTTGTTCAACATTCAAACATGCACATGCAGGCGGTTGCTTTGCCGTGTTGCGGCGGGAGAGGACCTCATGAGAATGGATTTACATAAGCAAGTATGAATATGCACCGACTGACCTTCACGAGCGACAGTACAAGCGTGGTGACGGGCCCGGGCCTCGGAAGATTGTTCTCACCGGACACTCCATTAGGTACCCCCCCGGCTTACAATTGCCAGTAAGTGAATGAGGTGAAGGCAAGGGAGTGTTTTAATTGTTAATGCGGTGCGCCGTAGGGTGTATTATTAAATACACAAACAAAGTCACTTGTCGCTTACATTCCCGATTGAAACTGTCGGATGTAAATCATTTAAAGCCTTTCTAAAAATGATGCTTATGACTCATTCGGAAGAAGTCACGCAGCCTCAGCCGTGTTTTACCGCACCACTCCCGCTGGCCTCGTTTCATTTCCCTCGGATTCTCCCTTCTATTCCAAGGCCCCGGGCTGTAGTGCCAGTGAATGAAAGGAGAGGTCCCTTTAGCTTCTATGTGAAGGCTGCTTTGGTTGGTTTTAGAAGACATGAAGGGAGGGGGGGGTCTTAAACTGAGCTCTGAATGACAACTTCAAAAACTTAAAAAATGCCATGAACCACTTCTGTGATTTTCCGACCATTTCGAGAACAGTTGCACTCCATAATTGAAAGGTACTGACTTTAAAGAACTCAGAAAGATGGATAAAACATTCATGATGTTATAATGTATGCAAACACACACTTGATAAACACCTGCTGACCTTTTCTTTAAAACAAGCATCTGCTCCTTGTAGATTGCCAGGTGACTTTGTGTTTATATTCGGACAAAACTGGAAACATGGCGCTATAGTGGTTAGCACAGCTGCCTCATGGTATGAGGTTCTGAGTTCAAATCTTAGCCTACATGTGTGGAGTTTGCATACTCAAGCTTCCTATTAATGTAAAAATTCAAGTGATGTTGGCCGTTATCAAGAAAACCTTGGAAATTAAATTCTCGGGAGTTATTTTTGTTGAGGATATGGATTTGCCTTCTTGGAGAAACAACCTACTATCAAATTTTCCACCAAGTGAACTTTTACTTTTCTCTGTGTAGTCAAAAGCAATTGGCCCATAACGGTAGGGTGTGGATGGGAGCAGCGATCCCAGAGGGCAAGTAACTGTAAAGCGTTGTCTGGTTTCATTTCAGGAAGGATATTGCAGAGCTTTTAAAAAGGTCCTCTACTGGGGCTCCTGGGATCCCTGCCAAACTGTCAAAATTCATACACAATTTGAACTAACGCAACAGTTGGGAAGTAAAAATGAAAGCATGCAGCAAAGGAAATAAAAAGGCTTTGCTCTACAAACTGCAGAGTGAGCTTTTTTGTTGTGTCACAACTTGAGACTTCATGATAAAATGAAAATGAAAACAAACGTGACATTTGCTGTGCAGCTTCTATTTTTTTACGTTTTTCCTGTAAAAGCCACTCATCGCCCTCGGAATCTGAATTGCTCTGGTTATTTGAATGCAACAAGCGTGTGTATGTCAAAATTGGTACTTTAAGCACCCGGCAATATTTTCTTTGGGTTTAAAGAAGAGTGTAGGATGGCAGGCTTAGTTAGCGCTATTCATCAGGCTAAGCACTCATGGCTCTTATCAGGATTAAGGCGTGACAGCTTGAGTGCAACGAGCTGGATTCCAACAGTCTATTCAGTTAACGTCGAAGCGGTATGAGCTAAATGAAAGCAGCTATAGATTAATTCCTTCATATTGTTAACGTCTTGAGCTCTGTGTTTGACACGATGCCCTGACCATAAACACGATCTCGACGGTTTCCACCTACATCGTACGTACGATCTCTAATTTGATTGCTTAATATATATCTGAGAATTTTTTTTCTTACATATATTTACAATGAGTATAATTAAACTACATCAGGTTGTGATTTATGTAAAAATTCTGGTTACATTGCCACCATAGGAACAGAACTCGGTAAATCCAAGACGTTCTGTATTGGAAGTCTAATTCAAGTTACAAACTCAGATGAATTAAACTATTCTAAAAATGATTCAGCCGTTAAGACTATTCCATTCACATCAATCCACTTTCCATAGATAATTATTGACAACCCAAGAAAGGTTTAAGATTCAAAGCTGAGGAAAAGGAATGATGCAGAAATGATGTCACTGCATTGCTAGTAAAAAGTGCTTACTCACAACATGAAGACAATTTAGTCATACTCTGCTCATCAATCTTGAGCCTGTGCATTTTGCTGCTTATTTTTGGCAGTATTTCAAGTGATGGTTTAAAATTGTCTTTTTTGAGACGAAACAAATGCACCATTACCTTTATCGTTCCACTGCAGGAACAGTAAAAAAAAAAAAAAAAAAACAGCTCAGCACTTACTGTATATGCTGTTTTTATAGTCTTAGTCATATTTCAAATGCGAGATATAGGCTAGGTACAATTCAAAAGTTTGGAATCACTTAGAAACAGCAGTATTTTTCAAGAAGAGCACTACTTTTTCCTATGGTTGGGGAGTGACTTTGTGTGTACTGTTTCTATCAAAACAACATCTTTATATCATCCATATAGTTGCTGTTAGTCATTCAAAGTTTCTGTCTCGAGGCCAGCCCCAAGATTACCATTCCAACAGCTTAATTGGGTGGCTTATGCCAATTATTTTACTGGCCTAAAAATTATCATTCTGTACAAGTTGTACCTCGCTACAAGGAGCTGTTAAATGTGTCACATGGGAAAAAACAAACTTTTGAAAAGAAATTTTGGGGTAAATGCTTAAAAGTCATTGTTTGGATTTCACCTGTTCATTTTGAAACCATCCCTTCATACATTCACGAGCTGATCCCACAGAAAGGTTTAATTGTTCCAAAATGTCTGAAACAAGCCACACTTAATGATTGAGCGGCAACGTCAGCCAAAGACGGAAGGATTCATCTGGAGTCATTCAAAGGCTTTCTAGCTTTTCTAAAGAGAGCTTTTGGCTGCTTTTTATTTTCTAAAGCTTTCAACAACTGCAGACTGTTGGCATAATTGTGCCTGTGAAGATGTTTGTGTTAAATCAAACACAGCTACCTAAGTCTCATATCTATAGTGAATACGTTTGCACATTTATTTGGACTACGAGCGACTTAAAAATAATTTTATAGGTTGGAATTAACATCCTTTTTTCTGCAAGATTTACAATTTCGACATGGAGTGTTTGCACTAACCGTTTTTCCCTTCCCTGTGTTTTAATCTGCATTTCAGAGCACGATAAGCACCGCTTATGCAAAAGCACGGAATACATGAATCTTCACTTCAAAGTCAAATGGTTCCATAATGAGTATGTGCGCGAATTGCCAGCCTTCAAGGGGGTTCCTCCAGAATATTCTCTGTAAGTAACATGCCCTCTTTTCCGAAAATTGTACAAACACTGAACGGACATACTCAAAATGGATGACGCGTGAACCGATGCTGTCGTTGTGATTTATCAGTGCGAAATAGCCTAATGGACTTCAATTGTGATCAAACCGTGCCAAGATTTTTGCATCCGTTATTTCAGAGACCACTTTAAGGCGCCGCAGAAAATTAAGCATGTGTTCAATATACGGTTTAATGCATTTCCAAGATGACGGAGAGGAGGGGAATGTCAATCAATGACTTTGGCGCGGCTGATTTATCAGCGCAGTTGGACAACTGCGGCAGACGCAACATTGTCTGGGACTTGATACTCTTGGCGGGAGAATCATAAATTAAATGTTGTCAATGTTCAATGGAATACACAAAAGGAGGGGTGGGACATACAGGAAAAGTAACCCTGGTGGAGGTCTCAATAGCAGAAAATAAAAATATGTATTAGCAGTTTAGCAGTACCTTTGAGATTTTTTTTCTGGTTAGGTTTTTTTTTTCGTACAGTATTTGGCCATCAGTCATTGAAATACTGATATATTTACCGTAATTTTCGGACTATAAGTCGCACCGGAGTATAAGTCGCACCAGCTATAAAATGCCCAAAAAAGTGAAAAAAACCCATATATATGTATATAAGTCGCTCCTGAGTATAAGTCGCCCCCCCACCCAAACTATGGAAAAAAACCGCGACTTATAGTCCGAAAATTACGGTAATATAAAATATTTTTTACAAAAGTTATCCTGGCAAAAACTGCTTTAATATCAACACATTGGACAAAAAATATTCACTTGCCAAAACAAATAGTCAGACATAGGATATATTACCGCTTCAAAATGTTGAAGTACCACCATAAACTTTTGCTTTTAAGATGCATGAGTGCAAAAGACATCTGCCGCGACACATGGTGCTATCGGTCGTAATGCTAATAAGACACCTAGTGATGAGCAGATTTGTTGAAGGGCAAAATTGCACCAGGCAACTAATTGAAGTCGTCTATTAAAGTGGAAGCTGAAATTGAGCAATTATGGGGTGTCTTCTAAAATGAACTTCAAATAAAACCATGCCGAGTCTAACGACTTCTTCTCCTGACTTCACCCGAGCAATATCGTGACACACATTGCAAACCTGTTATTTTCTCTTGAGGTGGTTTGAGCCGTTTGTCATTCAGTGGCTCGACGAGAATGAGGATGTGGCCATGGATTTCCTCAACGGTGCTCTGGAGAGAGACAAGAAAGACGGAGTGAGTAAAAATGAAAGAGAGCGGGGAAAAAAAAGCTCCTTGTAGTTCTCAATGACTTCCTTGCTTTATTTAAATGGACCAAGGACAGCCCCGCTATGAAGAATTGCGCTCCTCCAGGAGGACAGAGTCTCTTGGATAAAAAGGAATTTTTCACAGACAAGAGGCACTCTTTGCCTCGGGTTGCACGCACGACAAGAATATGAATGGAACGGAATAAAACAAAAAAAAACCTGCGATTTCAAGGAAGAATAAAAAGGAGCTGGCAGTATATTAGAGAATGAGAACAAGGAATAAATCTGTTTGCCTTCTGGCACCCTTCTTTCCTGTCAGTATTGCTGTATATTTTATATTAATGCAATTTATGAGTTATTTTTTTTAGAAAAATGCACAAAAACTGAAATGACCTCTTTTATCTTTCAAAGCTAAAAAAAAAATTGTTTGCCATCATTGTCATTCATCATTGCATAAATAATTAAAAGTAAATAAATCAAAGAAAGCTGAATTAAAGTAATTTTGGATGGATGCATGAAAAAAATCTCAGTCAGTGGAGTCGAGTTTTTTCAGAGTTCTAACTGACATGACACTCGGATAAAGCAAGACTACATTTTGAAGTTTCTCTCCGCAGTTCCAGCAGACATCCGAGCACGCCCTCTTTTCCTGTTCTGTGGTGGACGTGTTCACGCAGCTCAACCAGAGTTTTGAGATCATCAAGAAGCTCGAGTGTCCGAACCCCCAGGCCCTGGCTCACTTCATGTGCCGCTTTGCCAAGGTCAGATTGCTTGTCCGACAACAGATTTGTTTGCTTTTTGAAGCTATTTTCAAATAGAAAGTCGAAATATGTTCCAGACTGTGCCATCATAAAATCTACTACTTTATATTCACTGTACAGACTTTGCTTCAATATTGTTTTTGCTTATATAACATTCATAACCATCATAGAAGTCTAAAAAAAAAATAGGTCATCACTGTTAATCTTAAAATGTAAATTTGATATATGTGAAGGTGATTTCCCTTTTTTATACTGCATCAACCAAGTTTAAAAAAAAAATCCATTGGCATCACATTGTGTACTGACTGTATTGATCTTTCATGCTTTCAGGACAGCTGCTTGTATTTTTTTTCCAAAATATTCCAGCGATTCATTAAAGACAAAGGCAAAGAATTCTAATTAGAACTCTGATTCTCTCCCTCCCACTCTCCCTTCATACAGACTATCAATAAAGTGCTTCTACAGTATGCCGCAATCATTTCCAAGGACTTCCCTTTGTATTTGAACAAGGAGAACGTGGTAAGTGCATTGTGTTGTATGCAAATGTGACAATGACTTTTTATTCCAAGATACATATTTTAAGTCTATCCAACTTTAACTGCAAATGGAATTATTCTCAGTTGAGTTTAGCACGGTGAGCCCTAATGCATTAAAGCGTAATTACTCATCTGGTGGCCCAAAGTTGTTGTATTTTCTGGCCTCTGTGTCAGATTTAATGTGACAGATGAGCAAAGATTCAACTTTCGGTTCCTCTTAGGACCCAAATTACCCCCAGTGGTCTTTGCGGTGGCGTTGCAATATAAATCAAATGGTTACAAACTATTTCTGTATGTTTTGACTCCGGAGAAAACGGTTAGCCTGCTCGACAAATAGATGACAAAGAAAAAAGAAAAGTTATAAGGCATCTGAGCGGTGCGGTGGCAGCAATCCATCAACTACAATGCAATCACGATAATGATGTTTGTTTTCTTTGTACTGTGACGCAGAGTTGATAAATGCGAAGATGCAATTAGATGACTCAAAGATATACTTACAAGTATTGTTGCAGTGCATTGATAAATGTCATGAGCAGAAAAAGAACGGCCTAACAAACACCCCCCACGCATATGGAATCAGTCAACCTGTCAGGAACACATTGTGCTGAATACTCAGTGAAGATTAAGAGATGTTCTATAAAAGTAGCCAATTTATGTACTTTTTCATCTTGATGTTGTATTGTGAATGTTATGAACCATACATGTTGAAAATTATGCTACAATGTGTGGGTGTGAGTCGTTGGCAGGGCACATACTTAGAAAAGAAAATGAGACACAATGGCTCCTTGGTTTCACTTAGTTCCGTTTCTATAGCAGCAATATAAACAAAATTTGTACACTGAATGCATCGCTAACCTTCTGGAATCGTCTCGGAGTACTTAATTAACACAACTGCCTCCAACATGCCCACTGATTAAAAAAAAAAAACTGAGATGCTTAGAGATAACCTTTCCAATAATGTACAGTATGTCTTCATATACAGTAGGTGAATCTCAATTAATCTAATGTTCTTAGTTAAAAAAAAAAAACAAGATCCGATTTTGCATGTTCTTAAAGGGGATGACAAGTCAAACATTTTTGCATCTTGTGACCGTCACATGACCAAAATCAGACAACAGGTGAGGAGTGACCGTTGTTACCTTAGACACTGTGATGTCATTTTCAGTAAACAAAAAGTTTCAGTACAAGACAAAATGGGACCTCAATGAGATGGATAAAGAAAGACTGCTCAATTATTCAGCTTAAAAAAAAAACATTCCACAGACGCATCCACCATCCTACAAGTTAAGCCTTCTGAGAATTCCTCTTCTTCACTCTCTAACAACTCAATTCAAATTTGCTCTTCGATCCAAAGAAGGAGAACTGCAAAGGAAGATGGAGTCATTACCGTATGTGCAGAACGTTTGCCCAGTCTGCTTTTAGGGAGTTGAAAGGCAACAATCACTTCTGTGTGGTTAACACAATCTTAACTTCATCCATTACATCTCGCCTCCTTTGTAAAAGCACCGCGGAACGTTCGCCAGACTTAAAACTGAGAATTACTGGCAGGCTAGCATAAAATGTGTCGTGATTAATGTTCGTCATCTGTTAAATTTGTCAGGGAGACGAAAAATCGATATTGTCCGGGGTTATTCAGCGCAGGCATTCTTCTCCCTGTAGTATTACGTTACTCTGCTGACTGACAATGTTGTGAAGACGCATTTCTTGTATAGATGATGTGTCGGGGAAATACAAACTGATGGATCATTGCAAATTGTGTGTTTTTTTATTTTGTTTGCGTCTTATGTTGACATTTGAGTCGAACCGCACAAGATGCTCCTGCACAGTGGGGCACTGTGATTCATTTTAGAGAGACGTAAACATTAAATATGTATTCTCTGCTGATGCCCATTTGTTTTCAAACCCTCTCGACAGCCCTGCATTCTTCTCAACAACATTCAGCAGCTCAGAGTCCAGTTGGAGAAGATGTTCGAGTCAATGGGAGGCAAGCAGGTCTGTCTCTTTTGCCTTTTTTTGCCCTTCATAATGAATTACGAGGACAAGGCGCAGTGGTTGGTTGTCAGATTCCAGATGCTTTGAAGAGATTCCGTGTCGTTCTCAAGGGCACCAGAACAGACTCGCAATCAGCTAGCAACGGAGGCAGAAACCGGCACATTCGGTCGGAGAAATAAGCGCTAGGTCATGATTATGTAAATGATAATTTTGGGTGACATTTATTGGAAGTGAAAAGGCATTGACCCCGACAGTGTTGTGCTGTAATCCTTTGCTCGCTTTCTCCGTGTAGCAGCCTTGTCGACTAATCTGCCTCGTCAGTTAGCTAATGTCGTATTTCCCGACTCTTGTCTCCGCTTGCAATCTCAAACCTGCTCACCACTTATCCCATTTGTGATTACGCCAACCATGCCAAAGAGTCTAGTTTTATGTCATTGTGGTCAATGGGCAGCTTCTTTTTTTTTAACGTAGTAGACCAGGCTGAAATCTGGGTTTGTATTCGTCAGATGTGATCAGTTCCTCTAGTTTTGCTTTCCCTACCTTAATACCTTAAACATAATTTTGTCGATCAGTTTGCTGGTACTGCATTACTTAATTGGAAAGACCTTAGGTCAGGTGAGCCCTGTCTGATGGATTGCAGATATAGGTGAGGCGGGACGACTCGTAACAGCACAAGATTTCCCCCAAATCTGTCAAATAGATAAACCCTTGAACTGTGTGCGTCTCACTACCGACCCTGGAGATGCAGCCCCTGTGGTTTCTTCTGACTTGAGTGCATGTTTCTCTAGAACTATCTAACACCTTCTGTCTCGCCTTGCATTTTGTCTTCTATGGTAATGCCCCCTCCCACCCCGCCGGTCCATGATCCCCACCTTTCTCAATACCCCCTTCCTGTCTTCCCAATATGTGCTCTCTCTCTCCAGGAGGAGGGGGTTGTGTCCTTCTGTAAGGTGTGTGTAATAGGACCCGCCAAAAGCCATTTTCCGCCATTTTCCGAATGATGTCCAAAAAAAGCACGAATGCCGCCACTTGTCATGCGCTTTTTCTCACTCCACCACACCCCTTTAGTATGAATCACCTCCAGCAGCATGTGCCACGGAGCATATGGAATCTGAATTGCCCATCTCCCCTCAGGACAGGCTGCTCGACCTCACCATCACTGGCACTGTAGGGTTAGTGGCTCGGAAAAACATGCGTTACCATCTTTTTTTTTTTTTTTTTTTTTAATCTTGCTTCCTGCCCACCTCTTTGCCAGTCTTTTGAACACTGGCAAATAAAGAAACACGTCATAGCTTGTTGACCACCTCCCCCCACCCCCACCACGCCCCGCACAGAAACCTTTTAAATTAGTCTGGTTGTGGTTTGGATGAGGTCATCCAGGCCACAGCTACAAATATTCACATTAAGATTTCAAGAGCATGACAAATATTCACCTAACTTCACGTTTCTAGCTATGACGCGGCAAGCAGGCGCTGACCTAGTTTCCTGACATCCACAGATTGCTTTCAGTCTTGATTGTTCAGAATTTGGTAGGCGATGTTTGGTTTAAACAGTGGTTCATTGACCCATTATTTACTCGATAACTGCATTCAGAATGGCTCCTCACGAGCAAGTGTTGAAACAGGCAAATGAAAGCAAAGCTTGGCTGTTGTTGATAGGCTCGAAGCCAAAAGAGAGTTTATTCAGTCGGGAGGTGACCGCCACAAACGGCTAGTTCACATTCAAAGCTTCTTTTGAATTCAGTTTGCCAGAATAGGATGGACATTTTTTACTTTGAGGATTCATACAAGGAGATTTTGTGGTTACATTCGGTTATACCTAATTCAAGGAAAGTACGGTATTTAAATTACTTCCTAATGTTGTCTCAAAACTTATCGGGGAAACAGACAGGACTAAAGGATTCGTAGTCTTCCTTGAAAGAAAATGTAAAAAAGAACAAGCTACACAGACATGACCCACAGATGATATGGAAGTAGCCGATCTGTGACGATCGCTCAGAAAACGGCATTACAGGCAAGACTGTAACCTTTGACCAAAGTCTCAATGATCATTTGAAGCCAGAATCGAATTTTCAGCTCCCAGGGTATGACGGTGTCCTTGGGTACAAAACACCAAGCTTGTATTTTCCTCACTAAGATTGTATTCTCAGAAAAAAAGAAATCAATTCCAAAGACTACCAGACAACAGATTAGAGGTCAAGCAAAAATGTTGCCCAGGCCATTGCGACTGATGCTTCCTCACTGTTTTGAGCTATAAGAAATCAGCATAGTAAATGTAAACTGTAAAAACAAAAAAGAAATACTAGAAAGAACCCCCAAGAAAAGGCTTTCTAAGCTGAGTTCAAGGGTGAGCACCAACATCTGCTACTTGTGACCGTCGGGCACCCAGGCAGTAGTGCATCAAATGTATGACTGAATCAGAACAAGAGAACGATAACATCTGACAGTGTACATAAGTTATTTGATTCTCAACTTGAATTGGATCATCTTGTTTTTGTTTACCCTGCTAATCATCTTGTTAGGGTATCAGTACTTGTAGACCAATGTTTTGTTCCTCCCAAGCAACTACAGTCACTAGGACATCGATGCGAATCGGCGCACTGCTCAGTCTTTGCATTTTCCATTGAGAATCCAAATGAAGTGGCTCAGATAGTGAATGTATGGCTGTTTTTATTGCGTGGCCTATTTCTCCAGCTTATACCGTATTTTTTTTCTTTAATGGCCAACTGAAAAGGGAAAACATGACGGACTCATTTAAAGTAGACCATATAGGAATTCACTGCCTTATCCTTTCCTTGATCCTCTACCCTCTCAGCTGTGACTACTGTACAGCACGCACTAGTGCACGCGGCGTCACCCATGTGGACGCCTTCTAGCTGGCTGCTTCTTCTTTGCCAACGCCATGTCTTATGGCCGCGCTCGGCTCGGAGCCATCCATTTGTATTCAGAGCGATGCTCGGCACAGATGGCACGTAGATCGAGCGGGAGGCAAACAGGTTACCCTCCCCCCACCCCTTTTCATTCCAGCTCAGGCATCCTGCAGAGTTGTAAGGCGGTGTGGCAGATCTGTGGAGTGCAACCATGCAGTAACTGTCCATCTTCTTCTTGTACCGCGACAGCTGGATGCAGAGGCCAGTGACCTGCTCAAGGAGCTGCAGAACAAACTCAACACCGTGTTGGATGAGCTCAGCGGTGTCTTGGGCTCCAGGTGAGCATTAGCGCAACCCATGTAGAAACTTCTCGTTCGGACTAATTACACCGCTAATCTGCTTTGCATCGCACAGCCGCAATCTTCATTTATAATTTGACTCCACGAATGCATGTATTTGCAATTTGGGAGAAAATGAAAACTCACAGCAGGGGCAGAGTCGAGAGTTAAGAGTCAAACTCCGACCCTAGGAACTGTGCGGCAAACGTACTGAATTCTATCACACTGCCCTACCTACCGGAAAATTGTTATAGAGTTAAGATAGCGACCTAGCCTGTTCCTGAAAAATAGACCAACTGCCATTCAACCTCATGTTTTCCAAAAAGCATGTCCCCAAAATGTCATCACACATCATACGGAAACAAGTACATGCTCCATTTCTGTTCCTCAGTTTCAAACCGGTGATCGAGGACTGTGTGAAGCAGATGAACCAGGAGTTGGTCCAGATGAAAGGTTCGGCCAAAGGAAGTAACGCCGCTATGGATGCAGAGACTGTCCTTCGGCCTCTTATGGACCTCCTTGATAAAAAGTAGGTATCATCTAAAGCGCTTTGTGTCAAATGTTTTTTTTGAATACTCCAAGCCTTGTAAAAAAAGTAGACGGTCCACAAAATGGCCCACCGACCAAAGTTTGAACAACATTGGTAATATTACTATTAGGGAATCTTGCTCCCTGCCGAGACATGAATACTGATGTATACCTCTTGGTAATACAACTCACACAACTATGAGTGGGAAAAACAGATTGTGTGAAAGACAAGCCATTCCTGAAACAACCATTGAGATTATAAATATTTCATCTGAGGTTTAGAAATCCCTCAGCCATTGTCAAAGAAGCATAGAGGTCAACAGAATTTTGCAGAGGGAATCCTCTTTATAGTATGGAAATGCTAATCCTCACTCATAATATACCTCGATGACAAAAAGGGGTACAGTAGGAGTTCATTTCTGCCCCTCAAAGTAGTGATCATTGAATTCAATAATACAATTTACGATGACTGTATACCCCCGGCTATTTCATGGCAATAAGGATTGGGCCCTGCCGTGAATAAAAACTCGGCTAAACTGATGCCCATCTCTAAAACGTTAAATAGATGCGGGCTCATAATAAAACATGAATTACTCAAAAAGATAAACGCTTTTCTCAAACGTAAGCAATCTATGGTGAACCCACAAATATTTAGATATTCTGTTATTCACAGAATGCTATGTAGTAAAAAAATGGAAAAAAAGTCATTTGCCCCCATCTTTTCACATCTTAATGCAATTACAAACCTTTGGTGTCAATGACAATTATACTCATGGATTTTTGCTATTTTCGCTCATATATTAATGATACGCTGTTAGCTCAATAACATCGAAAGCGAGCCATCTTAACAGGAGCAGCCTTCAAGATACATTTATACGAGTCTAACAATCGCTCTGACCAAACCTGGAATCCTTCCACTCCACCCGGTTTGACTGATTGGTCTGCCACGATGATATTAAGCGGCGGTTTCTTGACTCGGGCAAAATTGATCCATGGAGCATTGTGTGGCATCGATGGCAAGCGGCCAACACACTGCAAGGCCCTTTTAACTCTTCATTCTTCTTTGTTGTTGCTGCATTACATTATTTTCTTACAAATGTTGACTTGTAAAAGGAATTTTCATGGTAATAAGATGAAGTGTGAATCGTTTACTGGGGGGAAAATCCCCCAACCACACACACTTTATGGGGAATTACTCCGAGCGAATGATGTCGGACTTAAGTTGAAAAATAGCGTAACGAGTGACTATTCACTCTCATAAGCTCTTGACTAATCTAAACAAATTTATGAAGATGTCAAGCAGCATTTAAAACACTTTTTAACACCTCTTTGCAGTTTGATGTTATTCGCCAAGATTTGTGAGAAGACCGTGCTGAAACGTGTTCTCAAAGAGCTTTGGAAGATCGTGCTGAACACAATCGAGAGGACCATTGTTTTGCCACCGCTGAGCGACCAGAGCGTAAGTTTTTCTTTTTCAGAGAACTTTTACACTGATTTGATTCTGTTGTATGCCAATAATGTATTTCATGGCAATGTACTGTACCATGTGTTATTTTTGGTTTTATATGGCAAATAAGTGTCTTTTGTCTTCCAGCAGCAAGGAGCTCAGATGATTTTTAATGCAGCAAAGGACTTGGGACAATTGTCCAAATTGAAGGTAATCCAGTTTCTTCACTTGCTTCGTAAATCTTTTTGGGTGATTTATAATATGGGACTATGCTCAGGTAATTTGTGATTTACATTTTCAGATACAAGTCCAGAAACAAACCCTCAAAGCGCAACACAAATCATGCGGTCCAATTAATATATTAGGTCAACATTTTTCTGTATGTCCTCAAGGATTTTCGCTGCAGCGGTGCAACATTGAGTGCATGTAAAATATGCTTCACGCTTGTATTCACACCGTGCTCAGCAAGATTGTGCAACGTCCGAGAAGGAATGCTAGCTGACAACATCTGTTAAAAACAAAATATGTGTCCGCCACTACTGCATCTCAGCACCATCCAGCCAAGCCAGTCATGTTTATTTACAGATGCGACATGAGGAACGAGAACTTGATAGGTCAGCGTTTAACCTGCGAATGACGCAACAGGTGCCCGCTTTAATGTATGCTTTGAATTCATTCAAATAGTCAACTATCCCACCGTTGTTTGTGAGACTCTGCCATCCTTGGAGGCAGCGACATCTGGAGAGGAGCGCACAGATGGGCGTGTGTCTGTACCTTTCCTCGAGCGTTAAAGACGTTTATCATCCTCTTGTTAATGCTGGTCATGAGTCATAATCATCTCGTATGAAGGATTTTCAGAATGTGTACTAGTCAATTTTGTTGGAACAAATGGTTGCCAGGGGCGTTTATGACTCATCTGCAGTAAAAAAAATGTTACCATAGAAAAGCTGTTGCCTCGGGAGGGACTGCTGTTTTGGCTAGCAAAGGAGTTCACTTAATGTCAGTATGTGAGCGTTGGATTTGAATTGCAATGATTGCAGCGATTGCCCTTCGAGTTTTTTCCTAGATAAGGAAAAAGGACTCATCTCTGACTGTTTAAAGTGGTTTACCACGTCATTGTGTGTTTGGGTTTACCTTGCCTCATGTAGTCGATGAAAATGAAATGGGCGCGGTTTGGCACCTGCCTTGCATTTTAGCGGTGATGTTGATTAAAGTGTTTGCAGCCTCACGCTGGCTTATGGAAATCAATTGAAAGCTGTCTCTGATTAAATGCAAAATAAGAAAGTCAGGCAAGGTTTTGCGTTTCATCTACAGGTCCGTATATTAAGGACCGGATGTGCATTTTCTCTGCACTGCACCATAAATATCAGTATAGGTTGCATTATAAGTTGAGCCATTTAATAACAACCTACTATACTTTTTGTGCTGCTCGTGATTAAAATAGTTTTTCCCATCCTGGGACATTATGGCAAAGTTCCTGTTCAAAATGTCAAAATGAAGTCAATTGCAACGCCTGCAGTTATGGTTCAGTTCAACGAGCGATTCAATCGTAACTTTTTATCTGCATTTATCTTGATGTTCGCGTCCCTCCGCAGGAGCACGTAACCCGTGAGGAAGCCAGGAGTCTAACTCCACGTCAGTGCGCGGCCATGGACCTCGTGCTTCCCACTATCAAGGTGAGTTTTGTGTCCAGGGAGCCATCTGAACCCAGAACCAAAATATAATTGACCTTTTAAGGCACTGTGGATGATAAAGAAATAACATCCAGCGGATTTCTCGGGCATTTTTGTGATGCCACCACAGACAGTTTTGATGAAGAGGTAAAAATGTTGGTGTTATGGGGAGCTGTGGCGCAGCAAAAAAAAAAAAAAGATTGATTGCACCAACTCTGAGGCGACTACCCTGTGGTTTGGATCAATCCTGTTGGCGAGATTCTTATCATCAAAAACAGTCAGTTAGCGCAGTTCAATATTGCTTTGGGGAAGTTACGCAATCAGACTGATCTAGCACAACTCTTGTTTTCCTCTATTGTTACAACCTCAAACCATTTTTGCTAAAAGAAAATGACAGGATCCATTCCCATAAAAATCTTATGTCCTTCTACATAGAAGCTGGATTATACATGTGCTAGGATTTAATCACACTGAACTTTAAACCTGCCTGTACTAATGGACAGAAAAATGCGCAGAGGCATATAAGAGTCCACACATGACATGAATGTGAGCTCTGGAGACATATTTCCAATAATGTACATTTGCTCTCGCCTAACCTCCGCCCTGTATAGAATGATAGAGAGGCAGCTGCTCCACCTCGCAAACCAAGTTTGATATGCTGGAAATGTCTTTTATTAGCATTCCAGCTAATGGAATGCACATAAAAATAAGAGATTATGAAAGCCCAGAATAGCTCTCACTGGCCCAAGCACTGATAGAGGTAGATCTCTCCCTATAGTGATAGTGCCATCATTTCAAGCTGTTAAACAAGCATTTGTAACAAAGTAATTAAAACCAAATGCCATTACTGTTCCACTTCAGTCCCGTAGATTGCAATAATGCGTGATACAAACTGGCTGTCAATTGCAGTACAATGAAATGTCATCCATTTGCTGAATCTTTAGTTGTAAGTGAACATCAAAATGCCAGCTATATCCCCTGACCTGGATTCAGAACAAAATGTATTAATTTGCAGGTCTCATGCCAAATCCTAAATCAATAAAGCGACTGTCTATTAAGGTATGTATTTTTGTGGACAGACGTAACCAAAATTAAAAAGATCTATTATGTCTTTTATTCTCACTTTATGCTTCCATCACATTTACATACATGCTAATTAGCTGCAAATGTGGCTTAATGCATTTGCCCACCCCCTGCGTGAGTAAAACTGCAACGGTTCCACATATCCCCCGAGCCATTTGCAACAATCTTACAACACTGTGTCCTATGTATACCCTGAAAATGTATTTGTTTGTTTTTTTCCCTCTAGCAATATTTCCATGCTGGAGGAAACGGTCTGAAGAAGACCTTCCTGGAGAAGAGCCCTGATATGAAGTCCCTCAAATATGCTCTTAGCCTTTACACTCAACCTACAGATGCCTTGATCAAGAAATATATATGCACCCAAACCTCTCAAGGTAAGACAACCCCCTACAGCAACCAAATCTAATTTACTTTTGAGATGTTGTTGTTGTTGTAGCATAACTGTCAGAGGCACGGAATACGTGAATACTATGAATTCATAAATTCTCCCTCCATCATCACTGGCCCACTTTCATTCTGTTTATATATCAACCTCTCCTCCTCTCTGTGTAAAGCAGATGAAACATCTCCTATATTCAAGAGGGAATTCAGTCCAAGTTGCTGAAGTGTATGTCTCACACACACACACACACGGGTTGCATCTACTCAGGCAGCCAGGCAGAACGAGCAGCCCCGCCTTGCTAACTAACGGCCTGCCTTTCGATATAGACACAGCAAACCAACCAATCAGTCCGTGTTGGAAAAGAGTGAAGCTGGTGAGCCGGCTGATGGACATTAGGTCAGCAAACAGGATGGCGAGGCGCTGGCTCACCAACGCTCCTTCATTAATCAACAACAGCTCCGTCGCTCATGATGCCGACACATTTAGATCCCGGTGTGCGATAATTTATTCCACAGAAGCTAAAGTGTGTCGCGCCAGCGTCAGACTACAAGACAAACTTGAGTGTGTCTCCCCTTAAAGGTCCCTAGATTATTTTGTGGACAAAATTTCTGTAATGGGTCACTTGGGTATTTCTGCGCCTAGACTCCCCCACTGGAAAAATTAACTGGTATTGAAACCCAATAATATCCTATGATGCTAAACGCAGAAGCCACCTGATAAAGATAGCAACGTGTTATAGAATAGCAAGAATAGAGATTCACATTGTACTTAAAGGTTAAACTTGTCAGTAAATGCAATGCAAATTCAGTTGATCAATATCTGACAATGCGCTTTATCACATTATCAATATTCTGTCCCTTAGACATCCGATTTGTACTTGAATTCTATCCCCGGATGATTAAATTCTCCTAATGTAGCATTAAACTAATGGCTGAGTGTAATATTTCAGCTGGAATGTAGCAGCTGTGTAATTGTATTAGCACATTCATGAGCTAAAAGTGCTGTGATGTTTTTTCTTCTTTGTTTTACCAAAGTTCTCATCTTAATTATGCAGCGAGGACCCCTCCCACTCAGAGTAGCGTTATAATAAATCACTTGGCTCGTTTCTTCATTAGCGGCGTAACACACGCAGCGTGTTTGGCACATATCGATCAGCTATGGGCCAGACATGCTCCATCATCCGTCGTACGAGAGCCCACTCACAGCCTTCTGGCGTTCGCCATCCGTCCTCACTTTGCTGCAAAGCGGACGTGCTCAGCAATCTGATCGAAATCGGACCTCTCTGGCTACTTGTCTTGGTGTTTCGTTGGCATTTTGGCAGATGATCTCACTGTGAGGGAATATTTATTATTTAGTACATCCCTTCACACCACATTCTTCTCCCGAGGCTTCAATCCAGATTGAATATGTCTGCTTTTTGTCTTTTTTGTCACTCTCCTCACTTTTCTTGTTCAGCCTTGAGCAAAAGGAAACATTTTAGGCCAATGTTGTTGAAACAAGTGTGATTCCCCTGCAGGGTTTTTTGGAGGGGTTTAACTTGTTTGGTTGTTGTTTTAGTCTTGGCTACGTCTCATAATTTTAATTCCGCTCTGTTTTTCTACTTTGTATTTTCAGGTCAGTCAAGCAATGGCTCAGTGGGCGAGGTGTCCATCCAAGTGAACCTCATCTCTCACCCGGGCACCGGCGAGCACAAAGTCAGCGTGAAGGGTGAGCTTTGGCGCACCCGTCATTTCGATTCAAATGTATTCGCGCTGGCTCGCCTGAAGGAACTCTCGATATGATTGTGCTGCCGGGGCCCCGGAAATGAATAAGCACCGATTGACGGTGCTTGTGGCTCCATTTAGAAACAAATATACTGTATTAGCTCAGATGGCAGTCAGGGCTGGCCAGTTACTTAACTGCAGACGGGGAAAGCATTGGCATTAATAGGGGGAGCCATTTCTGGCAATCTAATAATATTTTTATCCCCTGGAAAAAAATCATGCTCGGCAATAGTGAGCTATCTGTTACAGTAGATCATTAATGATGTCATTTACGGTACAGTGAACACTAGAAAGAAAAACACTTTCAATATGTGGGTGGGGCTTTTGCTGTTTAATAACCCGTCCAATCAATTATGGTTAATGGTCATTCTTACCAACAGGGGGCAGATGACTCTTAAGCATTTACCCCCTGCTGCAGCATACTGTCTCACTGCGCTGATTCTTTTAAATGGACATTTTTTTTCCTTCTTTTATCTCCCTGAATGATACACAATGTCAGCAACTGTAATGACGACATGTTCATAGCCTTACATTTATCATTATTACCAGGACAGTGGGGTGTGCCATTAGTGTGTTATTACACCACACAACACAAGAGGCTGAGTGCTGCTTTTTGCCCTAATCTTCCATCATCAGCCCTTTTTAGTGTTCACTCTCAGCCACAACATCAAAAGTGAAGTTACATTCGGATTGCTTTATGGTCTGTAGCAGCCACTGTGCCAATCAGTCATGTCTGTCTCCATGGTGCCGAGCAAATAATACATTGTGGTATTGTCTGGACATCTAAAAGTGCCGTGTTAATAAAATATATTTTCCACTCAACAAAAGTCTGTTCGGCCAACTGTGGATTTTCTTTTTGAAAATCCAGCCTGCAAAGCCAGTTGTATAGAGCAATGTGAAATTTGGTAGGCAAAAAAATATATGATTCAGATGTATAAATCGTACCTGGTGAATACAAATGTTAATTGTATCGTTTGCCATCTGCTGAAAGAGCATTGAGATTTTTTTTGTTAGTCGTAAAAAAAAAAAAAAAAAAGAAGCAATTAAGTGAACTTGGTCGAGTGGTTGGGAATCACTGCACTGAACAGACAGTTTCTGTCAATGCACAGCAGCAAAGTTTGTTGATTTGTCATTATAGCATGAAAACTTCACAAGGTCAAAACTTGAGCAAACACCTTATGAGATGACTGACTACACCGCCCTTCAAAGATTAATAGGTGACGATTTCTGCCAGAAGTAGTAAAGTTTACGTGCAATAAGCCTGCTTCTTACAATATCCTTCAAACCTTTTACTTGCATCTAAGTCTTCCGATTCAAGGGTACTTGTCATAACTACCCAGAGCTTTAATTCCGCCTTACCTTGTGTATCAGTGGTCGGCGTGAACAACCTCCAGTGGCAGACCACCGCCATGTTCCGGCCATTCGTCGAGGTCAACGCCATCGGGCCGCACCTGGCTGACAAGAAGCGCAAATTCAGCACCAAGACCAAGAACAACAACTGGTCTCCAAAGTACAACGAAACATTCCAATAGTAAGTCATGACGGGAAGACACCGTATCATGAATCTACGCGTTGGCAATCTCCACTCAATCCAAGCCAAGGTATCAGAGGGCAGCTGCCGTCTTTATGGACTTTATAGATTCACAAGCATCCTAATTAGAATTTGAACACTTGTTGAGTTGCGAGGAATGATTAGAACAATGGCCATGGGGTTTATTAGTTCATCAATTTAGCCCAGGAAACAAGATTGAATCAACCAAACAACAGAGTGTCTTTTCACATTTTATTGACAAAAGTATTGGGAAACCAGGAAATTTCACCTGCAGGAAGGATAAAGAAAAGAAATGAAAGAATTGGTCCACTGCCATTGCAGCTTCAGGAGAGCAGTTTTCGTTGTTATAGAATTGTCATGAATAATGGTGCAATGGTGCATGCAGTTTTTACTGCATATATAGAATGTTATAAGGAAAAAAAACAAAAAACAAATCTAGTATTATTTTGGTGTTTCAGTTGGCATTGGTTCCTTTGTTATAAATTTTGGACATTCACTTTTCCATTTTGGTGCATCCCAACAAAGATCAACCAAGTTTTTTTTTTTTTAAACTGTACGCAACAGGCACTACGCTATGAAGACTCTAAATTCTGACAACCCAGGCTAAACTAAACACATCCCCCACAATGAAAACTCTCATTGGAGAAGACGAAAGGTCAATGTTAGTTCAAGATCTTAGCTTTGCATTCCTTTTCGCCCCCGTAGCGTCCTGAGCAACGAGCACGGGCCGGAGGCATACGAGCTTCACGTGTCGGTGAAGGACTACTGCTTCGCCCGTGAGGATCGCATCATCGGCATGACCGTCATCCAGCTGCGCGAGCTGGCCGACTCGGGCAGCTGCGCCGCCTGCTACCCGCTGGTGAAGAGCATCGCCATGGACGAGACGGGCCTCACCATCATGCGGATACTCTCGCAAAGGACCAACGACGAGGTGGCCAAAGAGTTTGTGCGTCTCAAGACGGACACGCGGTCGGCCGAGGAAGTGTCGTAATGCAAACGGAAGGGTGTGTGTGGGAAAAAATAAAATGCAGTATTCCTTCCGAGTGGGTTTTGTCCTACAGATGAGAATGATTGGAGGGTTGTTCTACTTGAGAAGATCCAAAGCAGGAAACGAGCGAAGGAGTTGTTTGTTTGTTGGTTTGTTTGTTAGTTTTTGTGCATGTGCGTAAGAAAAAAAAAACATCTGTTGGAATGTTCATTTGACTACTCAAGTACGTACAAGTGTTTACTGACCGTATGCTTACTATTAAGTACTATATTCTACCGGTTACGTTGGAGCAGACAGAATACCTTTTGTACACTTAGTCTTTTTTGAAATGAGATTTGTTCCAATAAAGTGCCAAACCAGTGGAGGTGTAATAACAACAACAAAAAACTAAACTGAACAAAAAAAGAAGAAAACGTACAGGAATTAAGGCGATGAACTTAGTATGTTGGAAAATTTGCTCGATTATCCGGTGTAAGTCACTTTATGACTGTGTGGCGTTTGATTGTTGCAGAGTCAGTCTTGTTTGTTTGTTTTTTAAATATGTTTTGCCACCCAGCAGTGTTGTCTTGTTGCATTTTTCAATTGCAGTCGATATTTTTCCATTTCTGCTACCCTGCATTCTCATTTGTTGTTTAATTTTACATCACTTACCACTCAACTTTGCAAAATTTATTTTATGTCTTCATTAATTGTTTTTATTCTTGACACATTGCACTGTTACACCCTTGTTTTTGTAATTTATATTAGTTTTTTTTCAAAAAGAACAAAATGAATTCATTTTTGGGCCACTCAGCACTGTAGCGGACTCCCTTATTCATTGTACTTTTATCCACCCACACGGCTGTGGAAAAACCCGTTTTGTTTTTTTGCTATTTTTTTTAAATCTGGAACTGTTGTGTAATCCCTTTTCCCCTCTGTATATTTAACTTTTTGTGTTTCACACTTTGTTGTTTTAAAGTTTCTTATTTTATTACATTGTATATTTGTTTGTCACAGCACTGTTGTGGAGTAAGTTGTTTTTCCCTCATTATATTTTTCAAATTGATTTTGTTTTTCCCACCCAGCTCTGTTGCACGTCGTTTCTCGGTCGCGTCTCTCCCATGTTCCCACGGTAACACCGAGCAGGGTCCCGCCCCCCCGAGCCTTCAAACTCTGAATCGAATAAGTCCAGCACCAGGAAATAACATTTGGTTTTATCTTATTTTGAAATGGCGACGACTGCTATTTAAACCTTCATACTAGGTGTTTGCAATTTTATAACCATACCAACAGATTCCAGAAAGAATGGATAAGTTTCTTGTTTGTTGTCCTTTTCCATGTTTATTTGAAACCGTTAGCTTCTGGCCTTTCTGAATGACCACTGTGAACATGAGCTTTGGAAGGCAAGCCTACGGCACATTATTTCATATATTTTCGGATCAGTTTAGTTCCTGATAAACTGCCAAAGTTGTTTAGAATCTTTGTACAAAAAAACACAATCCATTCCATATATGGAGCTATATATGTACATGTGGTCCGACTGTGCATAGGGTGATGCCGAGACTTTATTTTTTTTATTTGCTGTGAAGCTGTAATGATAGCAAAATGAGAGTTGCACATGTTCCTTTAAAAGAGAGAGAGAGAAAAAAAACACTCAGCTTCTGTCATTATTTTTCTTCTTCCTAAAAAGGAAAGAGTTTAACATTTTGGTAAATATGCAACATTCCTATGTATTGCACTGATGGCAAATTGTATGTCATGTAAATATATTTAGTGAGATATTGTACAAAAAGTCTACTTTTCTTCTATGTGCATAAAGTATGTGCAAATGTGGTCACAAATCTCGATCATTTTGCAAAACAAATACGCGCTTGAGCTATCATTTGCAACACATTTTATTTAGTTAACTATTTTTTTTTAATTTACTCAACTATAAATGAGAGAGTCAAATATTTGCTTGTTTTAAAATTATATTACCAGAATATTCCGATTTAATACTGTACACATAACGACTAAAGACAAATACATAGTAGCTAGTTTAATAAATGCAAGGTGAAAAGCATGCTGATAACACCATTAACCTTGTATGGAAAACCACAAAGCGATCCCGATCTTAGGGCAATATAAAGAAAAACATAAAAATCATCATGCCCCTTGACAATGTTTTAGTAACGCACTTATTAGGTCTTGTAAAGGTGTTATCAGAGCGTTCGGTCCGTAGTACTTATCTTGACGCAGAGACGGGGTCGACCAGATAACGTCAATCAGCCCGAAAGCAGAATTATTCGTTTCTCATCCCAGAAATGCGCAAATTGACAACAAGCAGGGAAGAAAGCAGTAAGTGATAAAATTGCGTTAATGGAAGAAGCCTATTTTGAAACTAATCAACATGTATTCTCCCACCGTGATGTGGCTAAATAATATTTCCAAAAATTGTCAAATTTTTGTATAAACATACCAAAAATAAGAATGAACTATACCAAAATCTTACTTTGAGACTTGAGAGAAATAGAGATCAACTTTAGTTTTAAGTTGTAATATCACAAATCCCCACTCGATGGCAGACATTGTTTGCAGATTTGTAATATGCAGAACAACCTACATTATATTTTAGAGGGTTGATTTCTTTGTAATTTTGCTCTTAATGTTGGTTTCTCGTTCATCAGTTTCATATAGTCACATATTTGTGTGTATATGTCAACACGTACACAAACTGTCTATATGTAGCATCCAATGTGGACTTTGCTGTGCCCTTCAAAGACGAATGCTGTTTATTTTTCAAGGGGAAGATTGATGGGGCTTACCTCCAGGGATGGATTACTCGTTCACAGACAGATTATTTTTTAACAGGCTCGAAAGTGGACCATTTCAAAGTGTGTCGAAACTTTATAAAACTGATACAACTTGCTAAAGTAAACATATAAAAATAATAAAAAAACTAAAATTGCAAACCCCTGAATAGGAAAACAAATGTGCTTTAGGCCCTCCGCATACTGATTATTGGTATTTGGCATTTTTGATTTGTTGTTACCTAAATTGCCGATTCAAAATTTGGAATCGCTGCAAAACTAGCCACTTATTGTCCGTTACTTATGAATACTGCTTTGAACAGTTCAGTCACTTTCGGCCAAGCATACCTGCACAATTTAACGAGTTCCAATACAAGAACCCAATTAAAGATTCAGCAATGTCTTTCAATTAACATTGACATTTAACTATAGGTTAACACGTCATAAAATATGAGAAATACGAGACGCAGCAGTCAGTATGATGCAGTGCAGTTCTACACCACCCATAAAATAATGATGGATGGAATTTTATTTGATTTCTCCACCTTTCTTGCACTTGGCCATAGATTAGCAAAAAAAGAGTTTTGATTGGAGTTGTAGTCTGCATTGGTTTAGGACAGCACTGCATCGCACCTCAAACCTTCATCATCTTTGTCATTGAGTGACAACAAAACAAGATCATAAGGCCATTAGATGAGTGCCATTGACCTCCTGCCGTTTGCAGCCTCGATGATGGAGTTGTTGAATCCTCGAGGGGCAGCCATGCATTGTGCCATGCCATGTCATGTCATGAGCGCAAACAATGCTGTAATTGATTCCGCCGCATGGCAGTCAATTGCCGACAAGGTCGGGGAAGCATCATTTATTCCTGCAACACGCTCTTCTCAACTGACTCACGTGTGCCCGTTTGATTGAGATTAAAACGCCGATTCTGATTGTGAGTCGATTACACTCATGGTACATCGATATAACAAATAACTCCATCTGGAATTCAGAAAATGGATGATACACATATTTCGAAACTTTCTGGACTGTTGGGGCTAAGCAAAGATAAATGCCTGCATCTTATATTTTTTTCCCTGCGCTGGGACTCCACTTAATCATGCCGTGACATCCCTAATTACTCTGCACGAAGTTAGATTTGACACATTCTTTCTGGCATGAAATATTTTTGTTTTCCTCCAGCCTAACGAACAACAGCGATATTTCTCACTCACGACCCAGATGATAAAAGGTTATGGCTGCACACAGTTGGCGTCTTCATCCTTGTGGGAGTGTGGAGGAGGAAAGTCGTCTATGTTGGAATTCAGAAGAAGCTAGCGAGTAAACAAATATATTGCTATTCTTAAAAATAAAATTAAAAGAACAGATCTTTGTAAGGCAGGTCACTTGTTTTGCGCCTTTGTGGTTAGTATTTTTGCAATAAGCCCTGTTTTGATTCAAATTTGGAGAATGAATCCCAAAGCATCACATTTGGTATGCTAAGCTACTTTTTAATAAAAGCAAATGTTCCGCGTGTCACGAAGGGTTCCGATAGAATTCTGGTGAACTCTTCCGAGTTCCCACTGTCTGTTTTATGAGATTTTGACCAGCATGGGAAAAGGAGCTATATCACGACAATGAGTCAGCGTCTTTATTTCCTGCCCCTGATTTGATGTATTGCAGTGGGGCAGCTATAACAGAGATGGAGCACCTCCGCAAAACTTCGCACGCCAGGCTCCCTTTTAAAGGGGTCCGACTCACTTTGAGGGTGGCGAGCGCCCCGACCGGGAGGGAGGCGAGTCCTCCTGCAAAGACCATCTGCTCCTCGCGTAATTACATCCTCACGGGTGTCATCACTTTCCACTCGGCAGTCTCTGTTCGGCAGCCTCTTGGCCAAAGGTTCAGTGGGCCAATACTGAGGCCCTGCTGACTCACACACGCACTTAATTGTTTCATTTATCAATCAGAAGTTACGATAAGATAAATCTCGGTTCGTTTCGAATGATTTTGAAGTATTACGCGCTTCTGATTTTGAGCAAACAGTTTGACAAAGGCCCTGTTATGTTTCTAGTTCACAAGGCAAAATCTGGCGAGAATTCATGGATTCTCTCTCTCAGAATATTTGGAACACGTTCTACCTCAGAAGCCCAGAACATGAATGGTGACCAGCATCCTATAAACGGGAGACTTGTGTTCAAAACATTTATATGCAATGGAGTATTTTATTTTTGGTTGTCGACTGACAGAGACGAAATTGCCGAATGCCACAGCCCAAGGGCTTTCTGTTAATTTGGTTTGTATCTGCCAGTGTTGGATCAATTATATTCCGCTCTGTCAAAACAGTCTTGTTTTGCTCCGATGTGTCTCCAAGCATTTTTGTCGTCTCCACACCTCAATGCATCCGCCTATTCAAGTGATTGAAAAGCAGCAACTGCACAACCGTTTTCATTAACTGCCTCCTCACTGCAAAACGAGCATCTCAATAAGTCTGAATGCCTTCCATAGAACTGAAGACTTAAATTCTCCAAAAAGAGGAACACGAGCACCCGGCCCGATTTAAATAAGTCAAAACCAGAGTGTTTTAAATATTCATGCAGGTCTCACATGAGGCAAACATGTCTTGATTTCTTTTCAGTTTACGTGCAATCTTTCAGATGTATAATCATGACAAATAGCTTATTTTAAAATACCTCTTGAATTTGCGCGCGACTTCGGCATAATATTTAGAAAGCATCATAAAAACTATCTGTGCACCGTGTACGTGCTAATGGAGACGTTTGCATATACTGGCGGTCGAGTCGAAACGCCAGCGTAGCATTATCTCAGATGCTACTTTGACAGTTTTGCTATTAATCATAGTCGCTGCGGTCGCGCCACCTTTCACTCTTCATATTCCACGTTGGAGGTGAGCGCCTCATTTCCATAGTAATAAATAATTTCATATCAAGATATTGTGAGGCTATTTTTTTTGCGCCTGTGCATATTTACTTACGGGGTTAAGTGTACATGTGCTTGAGCGCTTGGCATTTGAGATTCCCGAGGATTGTCGGACTGCGACTACGGTGGCATTTCAAGTAACCGTAAGGATTAATTGTGTTTATTTTCACCCGGAATAGAATGTTGGTGTTATGTCTGGAGCAACTGGAGCTTAGATAATGTTTATAAAAGTTTAAACAGTTGGAACAGTGAGCCTTTACCCACTGGTGGTTTTCACTCATTTGCTATTTTTCTGTGGAAACAAATAAAGCATCAATTGTGGTTTTAGTCAATTTTTATGCTAAGAACTCAAATAATGGAGCAAAATGAAAGAAAATTTTGCTGATGAATATTTGAACTGTATTATTTATTTACTGCTCATGACTCAAGGGAGCTGCATGGAGCGAGAAAGGCCGAAATAATGGTTTCGCTGTTCCAGCAGAACCTTTATATGTCAATGAACGCAATTCAAGGTAATGGCCCCGATGGGACAAGCATATCCTGTCTTTTGTGATGTATGACATGTAGAGTGCCGCTGTAGAAAAAAACCTTAAGAGTGACTATATATGTGATCTGGATTGTACTAATGCACACGGCTGACGGCACGAAGGATCACATGTCGAGTACACGAAATGGATTTCAGTCAATGGGGATGGGGGTTATATGCAGTAGAGAGGAACTTTGAAAATTATTTGTTGCATGTAAAATTAACTTGATGGAATTTGACCTCACTTGTGGTCGTGGACTCTATTAGTGTGCGGAGTTGTGTGTGTGTGGTGCTAACTAATTTCTGAATGGCTTGTGCATTTTTTGGAGTTAGGCAAAAAAAGAAAAAACTCCGTTATGCAATTTAATTTGCTACTTGATTGCTGGGCAGCCACTCCAGAAACTACCATTTGTATACAAGCAATTAAAAAGACAATTTTCCATAATGTCCCTCTTTAAAACATTATCTGTGCTGTTAATAAAGTTTTATGGGGGGGCGACAACATCACCCACAATCCAACCTTGCCTTTGCCAAAACGATATTGGACATATTCCCGCAGTATTCACACAAGTTGACATACTGTAAAGTTTTTTCAGACTCCACACATTCAAAACCAGGTAATTATATATAATTTATATATAAGTTTAGAGTTAGATTCAAAAAGGCTTTGAAAAAATTTGGTACTGAATAAATGTACTAAACATATTCTTTTTTTTAATTAATTTATTTATTTATGTATTTATTTATTTATGCGTTAGATTAAAAAAGGCTTTGAAAAAGTTTGGAATTGAATAAATGTACTAAACATTTTTATTTTGTTTTTATTTTCATCTGAAATCTGAGTAGTGTAAAAGAGTCCCTGAAATATTTTCCAATGAAGGCAAGCGAATCCCTTATACAAGTGACCTGGCTCATGTGCCTTCATCTGATTTATGTGCGGCTGTATGTGAGCCGAGATAATTATGTCAGCGCTATCGATATTTTTAGAGGTGCCCCACAAACCCACATGTGGACATACGAGTAACTTTACGGAGGCAATCCCTCAAAAGTGAGCGTGTGCGCTCAGCAGAATTTCATTCATCACTTTCACCCTCTCTCAGACGAGTTTCTCATCTCGCAGCAGAACTTGACCCTTTTTTCTCTTCAAACTGCAGCTGCAATCAACTCATCTATGTGATTCCCCCCCTAAGGAGTAGACGAGGCCCAGTCCAAAAGGACAACGTGGTCTCTGGGGAATGTGGGGAAAATCAATACGGGATTGAGTCTGCCTCTGGAGTGTGATCCTTGCAGCTCGTGTCAATACAACTCATTTTCTTTGTCAGGTGTTTTTTTGTTGTTGTTTAACCATCCAACCATCTGTCCATCTAACGTTATTGCAAAATGCAAATTCAATCACTAATTCAGTGAGTCGCTAACAGAAGACAAGACGAGGTGTATACAAATGCATTTGGACATTTTAAACTCAGACAGAAAAAATATATATATCCAATAAATATTTATTACTTAAACCTAACAATCTTAACTGCTACCCACTGCCTAATTTGCCTGGTAACAGTCAAATAAGGGCAATACTTGAACTTTTTTTTTCCCCACTAAAAGGACTGCAGTTGTAATTGTGTGTCGCAAAGCAACTATATATTGTCATTAAAAATCAAAATAATACATATTTTGGGGAATGACAAAAATTGTCAAACACGGGCGAAAAACCTAGAGAGTATTTTTGTTGATGGTCCATAAACAGTTCACAGGTTAGCTATTTGCTGTCAATATTAAAATTATTCAAATAGACACACTACATTACAGTATTCCATGTTTTGATCGGCTCAGTAATTAATTTACTAACTCCCAAAAATCACCATTGTGTAAAGTCTAATCGTCAAATTAGATGTCGCTTTAAGAATATCAGGAGAAATAACGGCTTTCTCACTTCTGGGTAGTATATGCTTTCCCAAAAAGCACATTTGACGAACACCAGGCAAGACCAATATCTCGAATGACATTCTAATGTGCCAGCGCTTTAGCAAACAAAGAATCACGAGCCAAGCCGTCGATTCACACATTTTCTGTTGTAAACTTTATGGAATGGAGCTCTCTTGTATGCAATGAGCCCTGCGTTTATTTTCACTCAGAGCCCAGAAACTATTCCTCACACCATAAAGACCACGGAATTATTAGTTACACTGTCTTTTCTTCACTGAGCATCGCAATCCCGAAGACTTTAACTATTCTTATTCGTCTATTGCTGCATCTGATAATTCATGATGTCATGATGTCAAGTACTGAGGTTATTTTAAGGACTTGGATTAAAACCACTATTTCACCCAAAAAAAATATATATAGCAGTAATGTTGAAATAGTCAGCATTCGTATCAAATAATCAGCAGCACCATTGGGTTACCATGGTAACACACTTGACATGAAAGTGAACAACCATATATCAGTACCTTGATGTGAAGATCAGTCGGACATCAGCTGGCTTCCTGGTCTTCACTCAAATTGACCTTTATGACCTTATGTCGAGCAGTCAATGTTCGGAAAAATGTGATTCGATGGGACGCCTCATTAGGGACACCTGGACAATACAGAGCTTGATCAAAATTTGGAAATGGAGTCTTGATTTGTAATGGAAATACTTTTAAGAATTTCATCATGCTAAAGAACATTGTCATATGTGCTGCTTATCGGAAGCTAACCCTGAAAACAACGCAGCTCCGCTTCACTTTTGGCTTTGATTCGCTAGTTCTTGAATGTGTCGCATCTTCCCCCGGGCCAGCCTCCGAGTCATGAGTAGAGAATTTCCATGTGGGGTGGTTGTTATGTAAATTAGGGAGTGGGGTGTCACAATTTGGCAAAATTCAGAACAGTTTACAGCTTTTTTGTGGAAATAGGCAGTTTATATAATATCTACTTTGTTGCTTAGTTTTACACATGATCTGAAGGCCAATTTATTTTAAAAAAAAATACACATTAAAAAAAAATGTTTCCACATGTTTCATAACAGAAAGCTTAGTTGCTTCTTTCACAGACATCCAATGACAAGACTAAAATAAAGCGACAGTCTCAGTAGAACCCAAAGACAAATGAATGGTAATGATATTTCTCAGGATGTGCCGTTAATGGCCGCCATGCGTTGTTGCCGTTGCGCGAGGTCGGCAGCCGAGATAATGGGCCGAGTGTGATGCGCTACGCTTACTTGGAGAGCTGAAAAGTGGGTCAGCCGGCCCTCTGAGAGTCCGCCTGTACTGTTCACCGATGTGGAACTAAGTTTTCCTGCATCGGGAACTGCCAGCAAGGCTGCTTACTCTCCCAAACGCTGGCTGGTTTATCCAAAACATTTCATCTTGGTTTTCATGTTGAGTGAATCACTCACCGTTTTTGCCAGTTGTCAATACAAGCTAAAAGGATAACATGTTGGACTTGCTCTCTGGAGTGCCTGCCCATTCTTCAAGTGTGACATTTAAGAGGCACTCCAACATATTTTGAGAACTGAAAATTTCTCTGTGAGTGAGCAATTATGTGAATTTGTAAACTGCCAATTCCAGGAAGTAAGCAAAGCTGCAGTGGTTATAATAACAGCATTAGCTTGTGAAATACAGCACTTGCATCCATTTAGCCCAGCAATGTAGAGCAAAATGAGGACTGGCACAATGAATGAAATTGATGAGTCGCTAAAATGAGCCAATTACACCAATATAAATTTGACAAAAGCATGTCAGGGACTCGGAACTCTTTTAAATTGAGTGTGTGTGGGTAATGTCTCCTTTAACGGAGTGTCGACATCTTCGGTGAATAAATGACAAGAGTTAAATTTGATTTGTTAAAATAGCACAATATGGAATCTATATATGGGACAAAAAATAAGACATAATATATATGATAAGAGAAATTTGTCCTACAGTAGCAAAAAGGAATGCAAAAGCTACGCTTGACCCTTCAGAAGGATTAGTGCCAGTTTCCTGCTTTTTTTTTGCAAGCTGTGCACCCCGCAACCTTTAATTTTAGTGGCCATTTTGGATGTTTATGTAGAATTTAAGGCAGGAGATAAGAAGTTTAATTGAAGTTGGCTTTTTCCAAATCCCTCTCTCCCAGACTTCATTCATTTACCTCCTCCCTTATCTTTCCATTGCAATCTTCTTAATTCTGTCTCTGTTTGCTTTAGGGAATATTTGATTGGCAGGTTATAGCCCACAGTTGCGCTGACAAGGAGGAAAATGCATCTTAACTGGAAGAGGTGTTGAAAGTCATTTTGCAGAATGGAATGCATGAGTGCAGGACATACATTTAAGAGAATTAAAAAGCCATTAAATGCTCTCTCCGGGTAACCTGATGCAAAGGGTTTAATTGAAAAATCATTAAATATTACTAACTAAAAACATTGTTGTCTTGAGGAACTTTCATCTTATATGCAATGTTACATAAGAGGTAGTCAAGCAATGTATGCGGATTCGGAATCAGTTTGAAAAATTCATCTAGAAAGGTTCACTTGCACAACTGATTAAAAAAGATAGTAATAGGTTGTTGGCCAGTGCAATGGAAGAAGAAAATGAAAGGTGATTGCAACCTTATTTCCTGTCACAGATAGTATCTCACTTTTTACTTGACTTGCCGTACTCTTTGCTCCACTCTCAAATGAAATACAATGACGATGCGGCCTGGAGGGTTCTCAGCAGCTGGAGGGAAAATACACAAGATGCAAACAATGATGTAAACACGCTAATGCTAACACACACATTTATCTGCAAGCAATCGTGGAAAATTTTTACACTATGTGCAAAAATAGTTTGCATTTAATGTCTCCATCTGTCACGTTTTTTTACACCTAAATGCATCGGTTTTGTTTTAAGGGTTTAAGTGACTAACATGATGGGGAAATAAATATGTCACCTTGTCACCGGAGCAGAGGTGAGTGACGTGCTTTGCATGCGCCTTTATTGTAGTTCTCCAGGGATTCTGACATGTGACGTCAGAACAAACCGTCTGTCTTGACTGTCACCTTTCACTTGTGTTGACAATATGCTCTCACAGTCTTTTAAATGAACAGGTTTATTTATATTTTGAACGTCATCTACATATTTAAAAGCGAGCTCACCACTGCAAGCGAATTGCAGGATTAAACAGCTAATGGGAGTGGCACGTTTCTTCTGTTTTTTAATCTCGGCTGCTTCAAGGGAATCTTTGGGAATGACCACACTGCCTCTTTGTGGTTGGAATATAAATGACAACAATGTCCAGCAGTCACAAATTTAGGTACAGCTACACTTCCATGAGATCCGATAAAATAACGGTATCATAATTCTCCTTGAATTGGATTTTGACATAAATGTTGGATTTAGCAAATTTCTAATTTATTGTTACTATTTTGCCATCTTTGTCCATCATCTACAAGCGCATCACTCCAAAAGAAAAACACAAAGCTTTATTTCCTCTCACAGACAGGAAGAATATATATAGTAAACGATTAAGAAAGGCATCCTTAGCTCAAACAGATCATATTTCTTTAATAATGTTGTGTTTTTGTTCAAAGTCCTATTAAATTCTCACGAGAAGAGGTTCGATTACAGAAAGCCTTTGTGAGGTAAGGGGTGCACAAATTCACAAATGAAATGTACTTGGGAAATATATGTAGATCTAATATTTCCCTTGGGTTAATTGTGGCGCTATTCTCTGAACATCCAATAATTATTTACAGTTGGCATGAATGTGCGTCGGTGTGTGTTCTGTGTAGAAATATTGCAATAAACTCAATCGTGAAATAATACAGTACCAGATGGAACTGACAGAGTTCATGATGTGGTTTGAACACATTCATTTTTCCCCACTTGCGTTACTGCTATTATGTACAGTAATTTAAAAAAAAGTCAATTGTATTGCATTGGGATGTACTTATTATATTGTACATGGTCAGGTTTTGAGGTACCAACTGTGCATTGAGTACACACAATTATACATGCAAACATAAGAAACACGCTTTCGTTCCATTGTTGGTAACCAGCTAAGCAAAAGAAAAACAAAACCAAAGACATGAAAAAAGCTTGCCCAAATTGTGAATAAGAGGCCATGCAAAGTGAAAAAAAGAATACCAGAACCATGGCAAAAAAAAAAAAAAGTGGATGTACAAACATTTATGGCCTGCAGGAGGCACCAAATCGCCAAATCTATATTACGGGTATTGTACCATTAATCAAGATATTTTTTATTTTATCTAGCACAAAATGTAGTCATTTTCCATAATACTGAAATAAAGCATCCTGAGACTGAAGTTGAGTCAGCGTTTTTGCACAAATTGCTCAGAGATTCTCGTTTGGAAAATAAAATACAGTACAAAGTACAAAATGCAGTCACTATTACTAATTTTCTTCTTCAGCGGAAATACCGACATATTGTCATGCCAATTTCCATAATAGCTGTGATAAACTATGACGTCTCATACAACAAAAACATAACACAAATGTTTTACTGTATGGTATCATCAATAACATTTCTTCAAGCTGGTTGTAGATGAATTTGCCCATGTGCAAGGAGTAAAAACAATTTTTTTAAAAATCACATTCTTCAGTTTTGTTTTCTTTTAAATTCAGCATTAGAAACAACACAACGCATCAACATAATGCAACATGACATCGTTAAATTATGGACATTTGGAAAAATGTAACAATACACAAATTGGTTGAGACTTGGGATGGGCCATTTGACTGCATTTTGACGATGGTGGAAAATTCCTAGTATGGGAGAATCCTCCCCCAAAAGCACTAACACGGTAACATGGTCCATGCTATGATCAGTTGTTTGAATTTGCGGTAGTTTGGCATATGAGAAGAATAACACTGGAAAAGGTTCGAGCTACAATGATGCCATAAAAGCACAACGAAGACCTGAACTGGAAAAAAAATGAGGTAGTGTGGTTGATAAGGAGTCGGAATGCACCAGTTCATTTTTTTTTTACTTCATTACTTTTCCAACTCAAATTTTTGTTTGGCCATCAAAAACTTAAGTGTGTTGAATTTTACTATTGAGTCCCCCCAAATGATCCCTGAAGAATGTGGATGCTTTTTTGTTGTTGTGACCTATTTACCTGCAGATGGCAGCAACATCTCATGATAAAACCAAGCTCCACAATGTTTACATGCTTCTCAAAATCAGTTATTAAAAATTGAAAAAATACAGAGTAGGTATTCGGGCCACAATTAAAAGAACAACAAAAACTTTCAGATGATGTTAAAATGACAAAAAGTCAAATTCATGTGAGGAAAATTCTGACAAGAGTCAACTAGAACATGTCAGCATCAAGTTGTAAATCATTTGATGTAATTTCACTAGAATACAGCTGTGTCTAGATTTGTGAATTCGACCATTGATGCAAGATGACACTTTTAAAAAAATCTTTCTATAGAATACATTTTCATTGTTCATTCATGAGGAATTTTGCACCGATGTCTATTTTGCAATTTTTTTTTTCCGAATCAAATATGATACATTCCCATATTCCGATTTGTCATTTGTCGCAAGATGACTCCTCCCCCCCCTATGAAAAAAACATAACTGTCCCCATAATAGTTCTATGTAACAAATTAAGATTTGTTCAAATTAAAATAATGACCACAAGATTGAGTAATTTCATAAAACAAATGTAATTCCCTTGATAGCGGGATTCGGTTTGTGTGCAGTCAAGATTACAACTATTCTCACAACATTTTTTACTTTAACTTAAAATTACAATTATTCTCACAAAAGGATGGCTTCAATTCAACTTTCGTATTATAAATCTGAATTTATTGTTGTTTTGATACTTGATTCTGGTTCAAACTTTTGGCAACATGGCAATACTTTCTGTTGTAATATTTTGACTTTATAGTTGTTAACTTTTCTATTTCCCTACGCTGTGCGGCCGTAACACTTCTTTGTAAATAAAATAAAACAAAACATAGCAAACACAAAAAACAAATAAACCTTGACTAAAGTCTGTATGGGTGTGGGGATAAGATGTCATGGACACTCCATTTTTACTGGTTTGCATTTGAGCCACTAAGAACTAAAATGGGCAAACTCCATTTTTGTCATTTTGAAGTTGAAGTGAAGAAATTAATAGGGAAAAAATATATTTTCCAGAAGAATATTTGTCTAAATCCAGATTTAATTTCAATTTCAAATCATCAGGAGTGGGGAAAGATTTAAGTCGCCAGCAGGGTTATCACACGCAGCTCATTTTTTATTTACTTAACACGAAACATTTACTTAACAACTTATCATGAAAATAAAGCCAATAGAACTCAGAATGGAATGAGCCCAATCTCGCTCTCAATGGCTCATTTGCAGTCAAGTGTTGTGCATTGAGGATACGGCAATACGAAACGCCACACTTCAAAACGTGTGTGGTTTGAATCGCTGAGATACGACGGCACACATTCCAGTTGTATGTGACCCTGAGACAGCATGAGGCCAGGAGGAGACACGGTGCTGGACATTCTGAAAATTGTTTTTGGACCCTCAGTGAGACCCACTGGACCGGCGCCTACCGTTTTGGTTCCCGTCATCGAGAGGTCCGCAATTTTTCTTTTTTTTTTTGCTTCCGCAGCTCAGAGGAATGTATGGTTACAATGCATACCCCGACAACAAGCACTCGACCTCTAAAAATAGACTATCATGTACTTACATATGTATGAAAGTGTGGCTTCAAAGTACAAAAGAAATTCTGACAATGAGTCTCGTAGTCACAATCGTCCCTGTTAAGAATGTCTCCGTTTGGCGTGTGGAGACTACGGGCACAAGTAACCGTGTGCTACTGAGGTAGGGTGGACCAGGCCTGAAGTGACGAAAGGAACCGGGGTGAGACTAGAAGACTTGGTCTTTGCTTGTGCTGAAGGGCAGCATCGAACGTCCCCGTTTTCCCCAGATTTGGGCAAGGGCCGCGGCGACTTCGGCGAGTGGAAGCCGTTGGTCAGTGCCGAGTCACGCTTCGGGCCGGCGAGAACCGCCTCCGGTTCCTCGGCTGCCGAACTTGTCGAGGGAAGACTTTGCTGGCTCTGCTTTGCTGCCGACTGTTTACCGGGAAGGTTCTCCTCGGTCTGTTCTAACGAAGGGCCCCGGGTGACTTTGCAGTCCTTGACCCGCTGGCAGTCCGCCTTGACCTTCCCGCCGAGCGGGTCGGAGATCTCCGAGTGGACGATGACCTCGGCCTCCACCTGGTTATTGGACGGGGATGCACTCAGACAATCCTGCAAGGACGGAACTTCTCACAAATTGTTGCGGCAACCCAAATTGACCCATCACAAAATATCACTGGTCATCTTTTTGATGGTCTGGGCGGTTGACGGATGATTACATTACGTGAGATGTTCATTTACCGCATTGTTTGTCACATCGGGCTCTCCAACGATGAATCCCGGTGAGTCTTCTGTGACGGTATCTCTGTATCGGGTAATTCTATTGGCCCAGTTGTGACTGATGGAGCCGTTCCAAACAGCCTGCAAATGGCGATGATGATGGGATGCGCCACAATCAATACATGAAACACAAACGGGGGCGCTCACCATCAGGCTCTGCTCCTCGGGGGCTTCTGCCAACGACTGACCGGACTCTTGGCCGGTGGAAGGCATTAGTGACTCCAGCTCGTGGCAATCGCCGCACTCTGGTGGGCGGCTGGGACTTGGGTAGCCCCCTCTCCTGTATTGGGGGGTCACAGCTGTGGAGTCCAGGCCACCAGATCCCCCACTATTTGAGGCACACATAAAAGTGACTCCCACTCTTACTGTCTTGACTTTGTGTATTGCTTGGGGTAGGATATTTGAGTGAGTAGCATTACCTGGTCTTTGTGTTGCGGAAACTGAAACACATGCAGAGAAGGATGCATATGAGTCCCAGACACACTCCAACGATGATGCCTGTCACTGCATGGATGTCCAGCTCTAGTGGAAAAAAAATATTAGTGTCAGAGATGTACACACATATTGCATTTTATATTCCATAAAGATTTATCTATACTTTATTTATATTAATTGTCTTGACTTTTTTCTGCAAGACCAGATTGCAAGTATGTTGTTGAATGCTCATCTTACAATTAAAAAACACCCCAAACAATCTATCCATTTACTTAATTTGTGACTTAATAGTAACAAAGAAGCTCTCAATTGAAAGGTACTCAAGTCTTTACGCAATGTTTTCATCTACAACGATTTTTTTCGAATGAATTTTCACATCTGTCCGTTAATGTTTGAGGTATTATTGCCAATTTTTCAACAATCCACCAAGGAGCAGCAGATACACAGGGCAATTATTTACTGTATTTTCTTCCCAGAAAATACACCTTGCTGTCCAAATTTGTCAATTTTGTGGACAAAATAGCTCCTGTTTTGCAAAGAGAACAAAATAAAGCAAAAGTGAACGCCACCTCTTTATGTAAGACAAGGCTAAAATTGAATAGCAGTCCATTTAAATCTCTTCATTGATATTCATTTATGCCATCTTATCCTATTGGCAGCAGAGTCGAAAGGAAACAGATGGACACACACACACACACACACACACACACACACACCACCACGCACACACACACACACACACACGCCATCTATGTCATTCCCATTCATTGTGCATCATAGCCAGCACAGCAGACCATGACGACAACATAAGCATAATACTGAGACTTCATATTAAACGGGACATATTATGGAACATTGACTTTTTTATGGCTTGTTTATAAATAGCTTTGTGTCTACTCTGGAGTACCTGCCCACCTGTCATGCGTGACATTGAATGTGTGTTTTTGTGTTTGCTGTGTGCGCCACCTACACACAGTCCCCAAGAGCTACTGCTAATGGCACATGAGAAATATCTAAAACTGAGGAAAAGATATTTCTGTTTTAAAGGAATGCAGATGGGTTATGAATGGCACATACCGTATTGGTCAGGAGGTGTGTGAGTGTCCTTTACAAGAGAATAAGGGCCGGCTCCAACCTCTGTGGATGCTCCCAACTTGAAAAAGTAATGGGTGCCACTGGATAACCCCCGCACCGCAAGACTGGTGATGCTGCCTGTATGGTAGAGAAAATAGAAACAAATGTTTTGGAGTGTGTAATAAGTGCAATAATGTTAGTATCTGCTTCTTATTTTATTTTTAGGGAGGTGCAAAAAAAAATCATGAACAAATGAATGGTCATCTCTTGTGATGGAGATCCTGAAGTGTTTACTTGCTTACCATCCTGAGAAAGGTTCTTCCACATATGCTCAGGTTGGCTCAGGTTGCTGCTGAACAGGATCCTGTAGCCTATGATGACACCGTTCGGCTCCAGCGGAGGCCGCCAGCTCGCCAGCACTGAGGACGGGTCGATGGTGCTCAGGCGCAGCTCCTGCGGCGGCGAGGAAGGCCCTGATGGAACCAGAACAGGAGGGAGTGAGCTGTGGGTGCAGCAGTCGGTAATTAAAAGCCACAAATAAGGTTCTCAGCTGGGGTGCGTGTGTGTGTTTTGTCTTAGTGAGGGTTTGGAAATGCTATGCGACAACCATCTGCGTCCTCATATTGTAGCCACCTGGGTACAGCCCGAAGAGTGGGAGGCAAGGGAAGCTAGTTTGGCGGTGGTCACTTCATTTGAACACACAATCTCATATTACCTGCCGAGCCAAACTTTGATTGACAGCTCGGGGGCAAGGCCCTGGGGGTGGATGAGATCCGCCTGGAGTTTTTGAAGGATCTGGACGTTGTGGGGCTGTCCAGTTTGATACACCCCTGCAACATTGCGTGGACATCGGGGACGGTGCCTCTGGATTGGCAAGCTGGGATGGTGATTCCCCTCTTTAAGAAGGGGGACCGGAGGCTGTGTTCCAACTACAGAGGAATCACACTCCTCAGCTTCCCTGGTAAGGTCTATTCAGGGGTGCTGGAGAGGAGGGTCTGTCGGGATGTCAGACCTCTGATTCAGGAGGAGCAGTGTGGCTGTCGTCCTGGCCGTGTAACAGTGGACCAGCTCTATACCCTCGGCAGGATCTTCGAGGGGCAGGGGATTTCGCTCAACCAGTCCACATGTGTTTTGTGGACTTGGAGAAGGCGTTCGATCGTGCCCCTCGGGAAGTTCTTTGGAGGAAGGTTTGGAGTGCCGAGTCAACTGACAAGAGCAGTTCAATCCCTGTATCGATGCCAGTTTTTTCCACATTTCCGGCAATAAGTCAGATCCGTTCCCAGTGAGGGTTGGAGTCTGCCCTTTTTTACCTGCTTACTCTTTGACGAAGCCGTGACTACCTACCTGCCGGCATGGCCTGCACCTGGATGAAGATGACTGTCTGGCCTGCGCCTGGACAAAGCCATAACAGCCTGCCTGGCCTGCGCCTGGGTGAAGCCATGACTCCCTCTCTGCCTGCCTGCCTCCCTGGCCTACTCTTGGATAAAACTGTGACTGCCAACCTGCCTGCCTGGCCTGCACCTGGATGAAAACGACTGGCCTGAGCCTGGACCAAGCCATGACTGCCAGCCTGGCCTGTGCCTGAATGAAGCTGTGACTTCCTGCTTGCCTTGCCGGCAGCTAGATGAGGACAACTGCCTGCCTGCCTTGCCCGCGCCTGGATAAAAACATGACTACTTGCCTGCCTGGCCTGCGCCTGGATGAAGCAATCACTGTCTGCCTACCTGACTGGCCTATGCCTGGGTGGTGTTCTGACTGCCTGCTTGCTTGCTTGCCTCCCTTTCGACCTGCCTGGCCTGCACCTGGATGAAGACGACAGCCTGCCTGCGTCGCCTGCATCTGGATAAGTGGTTCTTAACCTGGTGTCAATCAAACCCTAGGGATTTGGTGAGTTGGTCTTGGTTTGCGCAGAGCCTCCACTGCAGAGATCCAAACACACCTGATTTGTTGTGTAAATTTATGGGGACGCACATCTGAACTGATGTCACAAATGCAACAGCAGAAGTCACACTGGCAGGGCTGTGGACTCGGACTCGGGGACTCGGACTCGGTCATTTTTGCCGGACTCGGACTCTGACTCGGTGCCGATTTTGACCGAGTCCACCGAGTCCGACAATAAAAAAAATACGTTCAATTTTATTTTCATCATGCTGCGCGTAGGAATACTGTCCACAGCCCTGCTTGCTTGTTATGAAGACAAATTTAGTTGTTGCGTGCGCGCCCACGCCTGCCTGCCTGCGTGCGTGCACGTACAAGACCCACAATGCCCCGCGCGCAGCCAAGATGGAAGAACCCGGGAGCAGCGAGAGAATAATGTTTTGCCTCTAGATTTGGGGGGGAAACGGAGCGCAAGTTACGATCAATGCGGCCACGTTGAGTTGCACTTAGGCTAATGTTTACATTATGTACCAATGTCAAGGACGATTATGTCACCCAGCTTATATCATTGATGTGTTTCGATAGTTGTGGGATCGTCACTAATTATTTGTGTTTAGATAAATGTCTGAGCTATAATGGTGTAATTAATGATTAAAACTTGAAAGTATCTGTTTATTGTATTCGTTTATATGTTTAATAAAGACAAAGCCATCACAAAACTGTTGTAATTATTTAGATTTTGATCTAAATTAGCCTTGAATAAAGACTAAGCAGTCACATGAATTAACAGAAAAAATGGACAGCCGGACTCGGACTCGTGGTCAAGAGGCCGGACTCGGACTCGGTGCAAAAATCCGACCGAGTCCACAGCCCTGTTTGTTGCGAGTTCATGCATTGTGTTGGATTTGATCTTTGAACAAGGTGATGTTCATGCACAGCTCATTTTGTGCACCAATAAAAATCATTAATATCTTGAATTTGAAAGAAATAATGCACTAGAGGGGTTCGGCGAATGTGCGTATAAAACTGGAGTGGTTAGGTACCTCCAGCAAGAACCACTGGCCGGGATGAACCCGTGGTTGCGGACCGCTGCTGTACAGTACACAATTATCAACGTCCGGACATGGCCCACTCTGTATTAATCTGAACAAATGAGGGTTGTCTGTATATATATCTTTTTATTTTTAAATCAAGAAAAAACACTCACTGTCAGTGAAGGTGGACTCTTCCACGGTGCCGCTGAAGGGTCCCACGGCATCGATGCCGTTGGATTGCACGGCCAGCTCATAGCGGGTGAAAGGCTTCAGCGCCCCAATCAGAATCTCTTGAGCAGCACTGCAACATCACATGTCAAGTATAAAAAGTCAGTCAAGAGTCACTTGAAAGTAGAGGGTGCAGTGAAAACACTTGACTGTAGTACAAAGACTACTTTAAACATAGAATCCCTGTCTCGACCCCGAGAGGCCAAGACGAGTTATTGATGATGCAAATGATGAGAGACATCCAGGCTCACCTGGTGTGATACGTGACCAGCGAGGCGTTGGTGGTTCCGGCCGGGCTGCAGCGCACCGTGTAGTTGATAATTCGCACCGTGCTGAAGCGAGGTTTCTCCCAGCGGAGTCGGATCGACGTGGAGCTGTTGGCCGCTGCCTGAATGCTGATCGGTGGTAAAGGGGGCGGCCGCATGGGTAGCGAGGATGCTTGAATGTAAAAATAGGCAATTTTTAGGATGTGGACATTTCTGCCTGATTTAACGCAGCCTCTGGCTCTGAAAAATCGATCATGAAAAACTAGGGTTGTGAATCTCAAATAATTTGATCCATAGCTTGGAAAATTGATACATGGAGTCTCATATGATTCAATTGGAAGGATTCAGTTTCATTGCGATTCAATTTGTTATGGCTCAATTCACAAAGGTAGGATGCAATGATATTCTTGTTGTCATTTTACATATATAACAAAAACTATCAGTACTGTAAATGTGGCATGATAGGGGTAAGCATCAATATCTCAAAGCGGAATTATTCGATTCAGTTTGATTCAATGCAGTCATATGATATAACAACATTAGGTTAAAAGTTGATTCGAACTGCCTTTTAGCTGTACGCACCGGCAATTTTAATTTCAATTAACAGTGAACAGGATTCCTAATTTTTTTTAACTGCAGGTAAACACTTCAGACTAGGAAAAAACGTTTGAATCGGGGTGCGCTGTTATTCTTACCTTTATCAGGCTTTTCGGTCCTTCCTTTCCACACTGCAGCGGAGCCATCTGCTTGCTTGTTGAACGCCCAGACTCTCACTTCATATTGCTGGTCTGGAACTAACACAAACGTATCATAAGGAACAAGATTTGTGAAGTAGCGATTCATAAGATTCATCTCCGAGGTTTTAAAACAACATGAGAGCATCTTACCCAGTCCGGTGAGGAGATGGTATCTGGCCTTTTTACGAAGCCTGACCACGTGTGTCTGGGTCGTCTTCTCCCCGTCGGCGTCCACCTCTCGGCAGGTTAGCTTGTAGCCGGACACAGCCGTGTGATTGGGCGAGGGCTGCCACGTGACGTTGAGCTTGCTAGCTTGCGCTCGCACTTTCAGTTCAGTAGGAGCGAACATCACTGGACATGAGGGAATGATTGTTTTAGTGTCCTGGCAGGTTGACCAATTACCTGAAAGCTATGTTATGTAGATTCACTAAACACATTGGAAACACTTTTCAAAAAGTCAATTCCTACTTCATTTCTGTATTAAAAACATTTGGGTTATTCTTGTCTATAATTTCTTATAATTCCATAATTGAGGTGTTGTTAGGTCTAAGCTATCAGGTCACAGACTCATTTTGACCTGATACGGTAAAACAAAATGGATTTTGATGACGTGGGATTTAGGTGGACAAATAGTTCAGACATTTTACTTTACTAATGACAACTCTAGTGGGACATTTATTTGCACAAGGAACACATTTCTTGCTTTTTGGTAGCATTGTTATTTTGGGCTCCTTGAAAGAACAGAGATGGAAATTCAAAAAGAAAAGAAAAAAAGAACACCTGGACAATAGCCAGAAAAAGTCCTCCATGTAGGATAGGTTAAATGGAAAATGAACAAAATTTGTTGAGTCTGATAATCCTCCCGTCTTCTAATGAATACCTTCAAGTGCCCATGTGGCCAACATATAACTCAGCGTGCGTCTCATTGTGGTGGGCAGACACTTTGCTGACTGACACCTCTTAGCGTGATATTAAATCCAAATGTTCATTATGCTTGCTCTGAAGAAATTAATAAAGCGCTTGATCGAGCTGCATTTTCCCCCTAAATTAATACGTGCCCTACATTTTATCTGCTGTGAGTGGCTGACGAGCTGATGCAATTTCTGCCGAGGCTGGCAGACACATTGTTCCATGCGCATTGTTCACGCTGCCGACTAATGTCTATGAGTGCTCGGATGGTAGCTTCACTGTGATGAGTGCGTGGCACGTTGGGGCGGGGATGAGGTGGGTGGGTGGGGTGGGGGGGTATTCTTGCAAGTCAGACCAAACCAACCAGGCCGCGTTGTTAAACCTAACACGACAAAATATGTCTTTCTTCAATAAAACAAACACATAAATCCTCCACCCAAGACGTGGGAATTCCCACACAACAAGTCCGAAGTCCGAAGGCTTACCCATGCGGTGGCTAGTGTGGTTGTAGTGGGCCAACGTCTGGTGCTGAGCCCACTCGGACGGGACCCCGAAGCCGACACCTGTTCCAGCTGCTATTCTCAATCTGTACGCCTGGTTGGGCTGCAACTCCCTGAGCGTGAACTGGGTCTCATTACCGCCCACCTCCACCGAGAAGACGGTGTCCGCTGTGGGAAAATAGCATTGACTGGACTGGCTCATCTTTATTGGAGTCAATTTTGAAACACTAAGTTGTGTCTGAACACTGCAAAAATTCCATTGGATTTTTAACAAAAAAATATGTTAAACTGAAAAAAATAATACTTAAAATAAGCAAAATTATCTGCCAACAGAACAAGAAAGTTTTACGTGACAAGTTTCTGATAAAATAAGAAAATATTACTAGGCCCATATCTACAGCAGTCTTGAAACTTAAAAGTACCGTAATTTTCGGACTATAAGTCGCGGTTTTTTTTCATAGTTTGGGTGGGGGGGCGACTTATACTCAGGAGCGACTTATATACATATATATGTTTTTTTTTTCACTTTTTTGGGCATTTTATGGCTGGTGCGACTTATACTCCGGTGCGACTTATAGTCCGAAAATTACGGTAATACAATTTAACTTTAAAAATGAGCAAATTCAAATTATGAAACTTGAAACAAGTAATATAATTTAAATTTAAAAATGAGCAAATTCAACTTGTGAAACCACACTTAAGGTTCTTTTGTTGTTGAACAGTCATCTTAAAATGTGTTTGTTTTAAGCCTCATCGTACTTAAAACTAGCTTTTACCTTAACACAGCAAAACAAGCAAATTTAGGTTGAATTTAAGAAATGATATCTTACTTAAGATTTCACTTTTGAAATCTCTCTTTCAGTTAAAGAAAACAAAGTGACCTGACGTTCATTAGTCACAAGACTTTCTCACCATTATCAAGAGAGCTATACTCGATACGGTAGCTGGTGACAGCCCCTCGACTATACTGCGAGGACAACGGATGCCACATCAACCTAATGTCCGTCGGCGATGTGCTGGCAATTGACAGCTGAGGGGGCGCGCTCGGCACTGGAAGACAAATGAGGCCATAAAGTCTTTCCAGGCACGAGAATAACAAAGCCAGAATTCAGAATTGAGATTCATCTCCCGCAGGTATAATACTTACCGTCCTCGAGCATGTCAACAGTAACGGGCAGGGACGGGCGACTTGCTCCCATGGGGGAGTAGGCCACCACGAAGAAGGAGTACGCTGTGTGGGGGAGAAGATCCCTGACGAGATATTCCGTGGTGTCGTTGTTCATCGCAAACTGGTACTCCACGTTGTCTGAACCTGAGCAGTAATACAAATCAAGTGGTGACATCACGACACTAGTATGGTCCCAATTTTTTTCCCCCCACCTGCAACTTGCTGGCAGTGCACAGAGTAGCCGATGATTTGGTCCGAGTTGTACTCTGGTTTCTCCCACGTAAGCAGGGCAGTGGTGCTGGAGTAAGGGGTTACCGAGAGGCGTCGAGGTGGGCTGGGGAGGCCCTCCCTCACAATAACAGTGAGTTTGGCGGTGGCGCAGGCGGTGCCCAGGCCGTTGTCGGCGATGCATTGGTAGTAGCCGGCGTCCTCCAGTCCCAGCTGATTGATGAGCAGGACGCCGGGGTTTTGGATCTTGGCACGACGCAGGGAGCGGATTGGCTTGCCGTTCTTCAACCAGCGCAACACCGGGGTGGGCTCTCCAGAGCTGTTGCACACAAACCTGGCTGTGTTTCCCCGGGAGAGAGACACCGTCTCCGGTGGCTGAAGAATGACTGGAGGGGCTGGTGAGACAGGCAGACTTGTGTCCCAATCATGTTTTGACCTACATTGCTCTATCTGGAAAAAAAAATGCTTGAGTAATCCCATCTCCAGATTTCATTAATTTAATGCCAAGTGGGGCCAGCCTTGAAAAAGTCTTTTATTACTGGACCTTCTTCTCTTGTTTTTTTCCAGGGCCTATTAAATTTTGTAGCCTATTGTGTCGCTGGAATTGGTTCAAACAAATGGGAGCTATTTCTTGACTGTATTCCCTCCTTAGAGAAACAATGGCATAATAGCAAGTGTTCTGTTCAATTATTTGCTGCCTTTAGCAGTTGAGGCTGACATAAACAGAGGTTAAGTGGAAAAGTGACAAATGTGGAATGAAACAAAGAAAACGTGGTGACGACTACTATTTTGCTAAAATGTCAGTTTTATAACAAATGCTAAGTAATATTTTCTGTTGGCACAGCTTATATTCTTCATGCAAAAATGCAGCTGGTTTGGCTCCCATTTAGTTGAATTTTCTTGGAACTTAATTTGACATCTACTTCATTGTACTTGTCTACCAGCTGATCAAAAAATATATTATGTTTTGGTCAGTATTGCTGTTCAAATTGTTATGGTACCATGTCTCCCAGACCTGTCACTTGTGGAACACAATTACAGCTCAACATTGTTCAATCATTTGCTGACTGATGCTATCAAAACCCCAAGAGGCATTTGTCACTTACCAGGCACATGCAGTACAGCAGCAGCGGTAACAAACTCCCTGGTGCGAGGCTTGTTGGCCCTGCACACGTAGATTCCCCCATGGTGGCTCCTCGTGTCTCTGATCACCAAGTTAGTCGCGAGGACAATCACGTCTGTGGAAATGGGCTTCCCGTCTGATCAAAGCAAATAAACACTTTTAGTAATAAGAAGCCACCATCCGGTGATCTGTTGGTTTGTTGGGTTAGAATACTAGCATACAGCTAATAAAATACATAGAACAAAACGACAATGGTAAAAATGGAGTGTGTTGTGCGCTTGAACTTGAAATGACAAATCACCTATGGAAAGCACCGCACAATAGAACAATGGAACAATTGAGATGTCGTTCATTATTTGTGAAACTTAGAGTTTAGAACGCACACATTTCTGGGAAGACAATGAGTGAGTAATCGACAGCAGAGGGGATGAAGGCCGATAATTGTGTCAAGGCATGGGGGTGGTTTACCTAGTCTGCTCCAGGACACCAGCGGCTTGGGTTGGCCCTGCGCCATGCACTCCATCACGGCTGGACGGCCGAGCACCACCGTTGCGTTCTGAGGCGGAGCCACGATCGTAACTCTGTTCAGGGCTTCTGCGGAGCCTGGAGAAAAGGACACAGTAGTGCAAAGGCTCTCTTGAAATCACTTTATTGTTATTGTTCTTTCAGCCAAAATCGTAATTTTGATGAGGCTCTCCATATCGGTTATCCTCCACTATTAAAAATGTTCTCAGGTACTGTCGGGGGAAACTTGAACAACAACTATAACACAAAGCTCGGCAGCGAACCGACCTGTGCTGACAGTGAGCCGGGACGCGTGACTGACGGCCCTCCCGGCAGAGTTGGATGCAACGCAGCGGTAGGCGCCCTCATCCTCCCTGGTAACCTCCAGAATCTGGAGCACACCATTAGGAAGGGAAATGAACCTGCTTCACACAGGGGGAAGATGAGAAAAAGAAAGACGAGAGTCAGAAGCAAACAACACACGGGGAGTCGACACGGCCGTGTCGAGTCGGCGGGATTCCGGCTGTGTCCTATCAGGGTGTCGATAGTCTTTGTTAAAGAAAGAGACTGCTGTGTGCAGTCACAACGTGAGGGTTATGACTGGACTCAGTCGAGGTCTGCTCTATGAAGACATTAAATTGAAAGATGAGCTGCAATTCCGCATGGTGTCCAGTATGAACCTATCATGATTACCATTTTGCTGAAAATAAAAGCTAGGGCCCGGGCATATATTTGGGGACATGGGTTCATTTGTCACACAATTTTAAACAATCTTATTAACAAGTGAAATTAAAAACAAACAAAAATTTCCTACTGTGAACCCATGTTGATTGTCGGGGAATTGAATTGTTCATCACACAAATTGAACTTCTTAAAAAACATTTGAATTTAAACTTTTTGAGAATCGATTAATCTCTTATTATTTGGTCGATTAATTGATGATTCAGATTTTAAAAACACGTTTTAATTTCACAGAGGCTGTGCAAGGACATCGCTCTGCGAACATAAGAATAACAATTTATACTTTTCTAGTATTACTCGTTTTATTTTGTTTTCAGGTCAGGTATACATCGAATCAGTGAACACTGGCCAATTTCCAGTTCACCATTTAGAAATTTTTACGCAGTCGAATCTATTCACTGCATTTAGTAAAACTTAACTGCACTTTGGTTAATGCTCTAAGATGCCACAAGATGGCGCCAAACCTGTGGCGTACAGGAAAGTAGCAAGTGGTTTTAAGAAACAATTCTCAGCATGCTGCTTTTCGAATTCAAGTCAATCGGTTATCAGCTGGCGGACAATGCAAAAAAAGGAAGAGGAGTTTCACCCAATAGTTCCACTCCAAAAATCATGAGGATGTGACTGGTATCAGGAAATATTCGTTAAAACCAGAGAACCAAAGGATGGACATTACAGAAACAAAAAGAAGGTAAAATAGGACAGTGGATAAAACAAGCCAACAAAGAGTAAAAAAACAAAACAAAAAAACAAAAGGTGGCGCATCATAGCAGCAGTGATGGAAGACAAAAAGCCAGCTCTTAGTGACAGGCCATTAGCAACGGCTGAGGTGGCAGAGCTTCATCTCACCCTCGAGCCCTCATAAGTGTCAAGCTGCTTGCAGGTCACGCGGGGCTACGGCAGCCATTAGTGCCGAGTCGGGCGCCAAAAATGCTGAAAACCACCAACAAATGGCCGAGACAGACCGGCTGCTAGCAAATAAGTTGCATAGCTGCCCAAAACATAAACAACACGGCAACAAACAACATCAAGACGCCGTCTCTGTATCAAGTAAGATTGCCTTTAAACTTATTTGAACATGTGGTTGGGACTCTAAACTTTCATTTATCTGAGAAACCTTTGACAAATGAAATGTGCCTTCTCCTTCTAAGATATCTCGCCCCAATATTAAACGATTCAATACATATTTCAAAATATTTTGAACACGAACAATTCGATAAGGTTCAATTCAATGCACTCCCATCTCTTAAATCAAAAATATGATACTACTATTCAAACAGTAAGAGTATGCCAAAAAACACATTTCGATTACCGTATTTTCCGCAGTATAAGGCGCACCGGATTATAATCAATGATATCAATGAATGGCCCATTTTAAAACTTTGCCCATATATAAGATATATACATTTGGCTTGCGGGCCGGACTTTGGACACGCCTGCTGTAGTGGCTCAATATTGGTCCATATATAAGGTGCACCTGATTATAAGGCGCACTGTCGGCTTTTGAGAAAATTGGAGGTGTTTAGGTGCGCCTTATAGTGCGGAAAATTCGGTAATATTAGCTACAAATAGGGAAAACCGTAAAAGTTTCAAACTGTTTCTTCTCATATACAGACATTTACATTCATTCGTGTATTACTTTACATGTTCTGTGTGGCTCTGTGACATCCCATAAAATCTTAAACCTTAAGTAAATAACCTTTGATTGACAGGAAAAGAGGACATATCACGTCATCTAATAGAATTATGGCGTTCGTGTCTAAAAGTTTCTTAGCAGCATTTGTCACCTTGAAATACAATTTAAAAAAGAGAAAAATGTTAGTAAAGGAAAATAAGCCCATCATATTTGGTGCATTGTATTACGCTCGTTGTATTCATCAAAGAGTAAAAACCACTTAGCTGAATTATCTTGATAACCAAGGTCATAGCACAAGCATAGAATTGACTTTATTTTACCGTGCATTCAAGTCATAAATTCCATCAGACCCCTCTTGAAGACATTTAATAGAAAATGTGATGCATTACAATTTTGTCATTAATTAACAAGAACAAAAAAATGAAACACTTGACATTAATGGAGTTTTAGCCAAATGACCAACATGCATCACTCGGGAATTGTCTGACTGCGAACAGTCCAGGGGATGACATTCACGGGCACATCCGTATAAAAGTGGATCATTTGCAGTCTAGACATTGCTACTTTATTGATGAATCAATTGAGCTTCTGAGGCAGAAATCTGCAGCAAATCCCACAAACACAGACAAGCGAGTGAATACCATCGGTGTCGTTGCTTTATAACTCTTAAAGCAACAGATATTTCAACACAATCGGCGGCGCACTTACAGTATAGGGGGCCAATATCAGTCCTCAATGATTTATCTTTTGCGAAAAACGACTAATATTGCTACCGCCTCATTTAGATGGGGAACAATGATTGGAGTTTTACGTCATTTGTGTTTGCACAAAATGCCATCAAAAGACATTTTTGTATTTGTGTGTGGGCAGATGCGTATAATATAATATAAAGGTGACGCGATAAATGGATACACACACACATATATTTTAGACTTGCAGCAATGCTGGAACCCTGAGAGAGGGAAAAAAAACAGTCGAAGAAAGATAATATGAGGCATGATAGCAATTGAAGCTGAGTCACCTTGGGTCCTGGGGGACAGTGACTTTGTCCTTTTCCCAAGTAATTACAGGTGTGGGCACCCCATCGATCTGGCACTCAAAGCGAGCAGCCCCCCCAGCAGGCACCGTCTGAAGTGAAGGTTCCTGACGGAAGGAGGACAGACCTGCGAAAGGAGAGCATGTCGGTTACACGACGTGATGTAGGTCGTTCGCCAGCTGACGCGATGCAATTATCTCAAATCCCTTTCCAACAGCGCCAATATAGGAAGGAGATGAATTCGAAAGGCAACGTGATCAGGCACTTCCGACATCCAGTTGTACCTTCTACCTCAATTCACAAACAAACGAAAAGAGTGTTTTTCTTATATCATTCGATTTATAGAGACTCAGAAGAATGGAAAATGTGAAAAAAAATTATCAGAATATTTGAGGAATATGAATACAGTGGGGCTGAAATTAAGAATTATTTTGACAATAAATTACTCTGTTAATTACATTGCTCGTGAATTGTTTATTCATACAAACATTAACATAGTTTATCTTCCTCGCCTTGCTAATAAAATTAGCCATTTGCACTTGAATGTTAATCGTGCACACAGGGATCATTGACTTTTGCCTCTGAAACATCATTCTTTTTAATAAGGCACTTGTTCTCAGCTTTGGTTTCTACCAAATAGCAACTTTCAAAAGTTTTCTCTGCACCGCGTTCAGACTAAGTGAAGTTAAACGTTGTGATTGGGACAAAGCGCTGGGATTTAATCTAGTGTGGCGGGGTTACTTGGTCTCTTTAGCCGGAATTTGTTGGCAGGGCTCCAGTGTTCACAGCTTCGCACTTTCACACGCAGGGGGGAACGTTTCCTGCTAGATGACGCTGAGCACTAGGGGGCAGCACTAAGCACGATGACTGGGGGTGGATTCAAAGAGATTTTACCTTTGACCCCTTCCTGTGGGCTTTCTTGAAGGGGGGAACAAAACTATTTGGCCCGCGGCCCTTTTGGAAACACAGGAGGGAAATTCCAATGTATCCATTCCTAACTAAAATGACACTTTGACAATCATTGAATGATGTTTTTTCAGTCTGTTCTACCAAGTATCAAGTACAAAAATAATATTAGATAATTAGGACTAAAGTGGTGTGTTTTGATTTTACTTGTAGTACTGGTGGATTTTTTTAAGCTAAATTCTCTGCTAATTGTGCAGACTCATCAATTCTCCGTTCAAAGTGCGCAGACGATTACATGTTTTTTTGTCTTTGGCTAACAGCACATTTTTGCACATTTTCTAAAACTGATAATGGAGCGAGAGAGAGAGAGAGAGAGAGAGAGAGAGAGAGAGAGAGAGAGCGAGAGAGAGAGAGAGAGAGAGAGAGAGAGAGAGAGAGAGAGAGAGAGAGAGAGAGAGAGAGAGAGAGAGAGAGAGAGAGACGATTGTCAAGTTATGGATGTTAGCGAAGTCAAACTAAATTCTAGTGGCAATCCGCAAATTCTCAGTAAATTGTCCCAAAGTTACATTTGGGAATATTTTTGTTGCTCAGGATGAATTTGTCATTTTGTGATTTTTTTTGGATGATTTGAAAATCATGTGATCAGATCAGGACAACTGTATTTTTAATGTTATTTACAAGTTACAACAGCTTGACGCTGGACTGAATTATTTCTCAAATTTAATTTTTTCATTTGAGAGCTATAGATGAATTGAGTTTGTTCTTTGAGATGCTACAATTTTCATCGCATAACCTTTTCATTTAACATCTCACAATTGGCCGACTGAGACACTATTATTCATAACAACTGGACACAGCTTTAAAAAAAAAAGATCTTTTCAGAGAACTGGCATTGATTTTTGTTTGGCAAACTTTACAGGACAAGCTGATGATTAAACTTCAGCTTCCATCTATTACATCATTATGTAAACACATCAACTATATCGGCACCAAAGTGTGTGTGTTAAGTTGAAGAACAGCTGACCAGAGAGAGGGCACAGTATCATCTATTAAATCTTTTCCCAAGACGCAATGCATTGTTTTGGAATTTATCAAGTCCACCAGAGTCCTATCAGAGCTCGCACCCTTGCATACATGTCATATCATTTACATGTTTTTCTAATGTTTTTTAATGGCTGACACCATCGTAATATTTGCAGTATGACTTCACCCTGTCTCCGTGTCAGTGTCAGCCAGTGGCCCCACTCTTTGGCCCCTTAGCTATCGGATTGCAGCTATTTGCCCCCCCTCCCACCTCCACTTGTGCAAGCATCCATTCAATGACCTCTTTTTTTGAGTGAGTGATAAACGATGAAACCCAATCAAACATTGCGCTGGTTTGGTATGAAAATGTGGAGCAGTAACTGGGAGTACTGGGACAGACAGATGTGATGGTGCCAAGTATCAACTTGAAAAATGGAGCCAAACCCTCATTTGATTTGTGGGAGGTAGTTTTGATAAAATGTTTGGCGGAGTGATTTAACAAATTATATTAGCTAGCTTGCTAGTAGACTACAACATGCTAACCATTTCATCATCACAGGAGCACATATGTGCTATTAATTAGAGCACCAGAAAAGTGAATTTATTACCCAGTTGTCAACAATGTCTAAATTTCCAACATATTTTGGAATCAGTTTACTGGATGAATTTTCAGATAAGCCAATCTCCACTCTCGGAGAGCACGCAAAAGCCAGAGATTTGAAACCCGAACTTCACAACTGCGATGCAGACGAGCTAGGCACTAAATCACATCTTCCATTAAAAAAAACTCACAGTATGGAATAGCATCCAATATTCAGCAAGCTTAAGATGGGAATGAAGATATAATTACACTCACTTTGGCAGGCCATAAGGGGCAAGGTTAACTAGGCCAATGAATGTCAAAAGCTGTTTTTGACGATTATGGAAAGCAATATGCAGGCCATATGTTGTCGCTTCCGTTTCCGTTTAAATCCACACTCCCGTTCACATTCCCGCGCATGGCACCACTGGGAGAAATCAGCAAGGCAGGTGGCTTGAGTAATACCCTTTCGCAGATGCGATGTGAGATATGTTTTTTTTTTTTGGTGGTTTTTTTTCTAGCAAAAAGGAGAACATCCGCTCAATGTCAATGTTAAAGCACTTTGCTGTCGACCTCTCAATACGCTGATCAAATCTCCCCCCGTAGAACTGCCGCAGCTGATTTAATTCAAACACCGCATGTACACAAACAGATTGAAGGTCACACGTAATGGTCTCGGAGACCTTTCCCTTCACCATGACTACTTGCCGGCACCATCCGCCTCCCCTCCATTCACATGACGGAGCCCCCGCGTCCCCTATCCTCTGTGCCCGCCTGCCCGCCCGACTTATTGTCCCTCAAACAAGAGCTCCTTATAAATAGGCATGTGACAGCTGACAAAAGCGCGGGCATCGGCAAAGTACACGGTCTTGTTTTCCACAAAGCTAATGACTCAATAAAGACTACCTCCTAAGAGCCGCTGACAAAGAGGCCCTCCTTGGTGGGGACCATTAAAAAGCTACTGTCTGTCCTCCCGTCCCACCAAGGGACGACGATCCTACTCCGAGCGACGAACACCTGCGGACATTCTTTCATAACCTTTCCTGACTGTTGCGTTTGAAAGAATGCGCTTGTTGAGAGTCCTTTTTTAATGGCAGCCTCTCACACGCTTCAAACACATTTAATTCACACTTATTAAAACAAACTTCTTAAAGTATTCCCCATCACCTGTTTGCACTCGCTCACTTGCAAAGTTCTCCAAAGAGGTACAGCGTACGTTGGAATTAGCATGCATGCTAAATAATTATATAACGACTTCTACTGTAACACTCACAGAGCAGAAACACACAAACAGAGCTTGCAACAATACTCGCAAGTATAAATTCTCTGCTCAGCGAGAGCAAACAAAACTAGTTGGGGACCTTATCTGCCTCTTCTTCCTGCTCTTAATTATGCTGTATTACTTTCAGTAATGCTGTACAATAAATACAATAACAATTAATACAATACAATAAATTAATATACTAAAAGCACACAACACTTCCCAATCCTTCTCCGCAAAAAAATTGTTTTAGCAGTCTGTGTCCAAAGATTTTGCGACAAAAAAGTGACAAACCAGTGAGCTAGCACATAAGTGTGCTCCATAAGCAATTCACTACTAAAAACATGACTGATGAGTGTTATATAAAAAAAATACTTGTGGGACAGAGGTTTTGTTGTCACAGTTAAAAAAAGAAAAAATAGGGAATGTTTACGTACCCTTAAGTGTGAAGCTGTTAGTGGCACATTTTTTTATTCCTAAATATATAAATCCATCTTTGATGACAAATGAGCCGATTTAACAATTCTTTTCATAACTTTCCCTCGATTGTGGCTAAAGAGAGCTCTAACAATTGATTCATAGATCATGAAGAATTCTCTGTGCTGTATGGAAGTTATTATTGATTTATTTTGTCTAGAAGCAATTTGGGCCATATGGAGTGTGCTTCCAGAAGCATTATTCCGATGTACCTTGGGAAATAGATACACACCCCAATTGTCACTGCTCTCTCACCAACGAGCCTTCTCAAGAAAAAAACTTTTCTGGTTAATATGCACATTGCATAGCTAGGGGTGTCAAACTCTGGCCCGCGGTTTTGTTGTGTAGCCTATACTGTATATAATATGAGACTTTCATACATGTATATGGGTTAACAGTCATAATGGCCCTCCGAAGGAAACTATGAGTACGATGCGACCCGCGACAATAAACGAGTTTGACACCCCTGGCATAGACGGTAGACAGCCACATACTCGCCAGCAGCACATTGACGGTCCGGCTGGTCAAGGCTCCATGTGCACTGGTGCTCACACAGCTGTAGCCTCCCTCCAGAGCCTGAGGGGACGCTCCATCCTCGGAGGAAAGCAGCAGGAGAAGGGAGCTGTCGCTGACATACCGCCGCGAGTCGCTACCCTCTGGAGGGAGGGGCTGGCCCTCGTGCAGCCAGGTGATGTTGAGGGGCGTGTCGCTGGCCCCCAGATTACAGTCCAGTGTGAGAGGGGACCCCGGCTCCAACACCACATGGCTGGGTCCGGCTCCGCAGCTCAGCTCCACCGAAACAGGCTTATCTGTGAATTGGAAAAAAAAGAACAGTAATTTCTAGAAAAGGCCCATGGTGACCTGGGAAAAGGGGGAAGTGACTCATCTGGCCTCCGAATGAAGGCAAGGCAAGGCGCGTTTATTTATACAGCACAAGACAATTCAAAGTGCTTTACATAAAATATTAATAGCTTTACAGAAAGATAACCAGAATCCAGCACGCTCGCCACACTCGTGAGGATACACAGTACAGAAAATGGATGGATGAGCATTGCAAACATTGTAATAAAAATCATCGAAAGTAATTAGATTACAATGTGTAAAACCAAGCAACAGTCTCGATAAATTAAAAGATAATATGCAAATGGGGATTAAAATAGACAATAAAGAATAGATTCATGAGAATGCTGCGGTAAACAATTTCAGTCCTGGTTTAAATGAACTGATGGTTTTGTGGAAGTCTGTTCGGATTCATTTTGTTCAAGTTCAAATAATAAACCTACCCCAGACCACCTGAGAGGTCCGGATGCTTCCGAGATTACTAATACATCTTGTGTGTTTTAGCACAATTGTGTAGCGAGGATTTGATTTGCTGTCAACTCAAACGTAACAATTTTCCCCTTCACTGATTAGATTATTGCGATTTTGGCTATCGGGCTATTTGTTATTTCATAACAACTTGGATGGAGCCAATAGTGCTGGCAGCACACACACACATACTCACACACAGATCGGAGGTGGGGTGTATCGTGGACAGAGTGAGGGAGCCGAGGAGGCGGAGCTAGAGGAGCTTTGGGAATGAAACGGGCACCGCCGCTCGGAAAGGATTCGGATGTCATCACCAGAACATTAAATTTAGAGAGGCCAAGTCCTAGAGCCAGAGGTGTTGGGAGATGACTCACATGATGCCACACAAGTGGCAATGGAATGAGATTTTGTGAATATTATTTATGAATAGAGGAATTGTCTTTTCTTAATCCTGTTTATGGATCGCACTGACATGAACTGGAACAAAACGTTCCAGGATACGGATTCCTCCGATTTAGTTTCACTTCATGCCTCGTACGTAATACCGTGCTTCCTCAAATAGTGACTGTCCCTAAATGGATTCCATTCCCAATTAGGTGCAGGGTGTCACCCACTGAAGACAAATAAACACCTGCTTCCTATTTCTAGCCATGTATCCATCCAGTTTCTAGATTTTTATCCTGTTTAGAGCTACAAGGAGCTGGAGACTCTCCTTGCATTACACATAAAGTTTAAGGATTAAATAATTGTGAGGAGACATATTGAAAAAAGTTTAACTGCAGAAAAATAGATCAACTTTAACTTTGATGACAAATGACTGATCTTTTCAGAAAAGACAAAAAATATCTTATTTTCTGCCTTTGTTGGTCACACTAAATGTACTAAATGTGTGCTGTAAATAAAAACAATACACACACGTGTGTGTCATTATATATTTTTTGTTTATTAATATGGTATCAGGATTAAACTTTTTTTTTTTTAAATTCAAAAATGAAAGAATAAAAAAATTAAACAATTAAAAATAAGACAATAAAAACATAATAAATATAAAAAATACAAAAATAATAATAAAATAAAAACAAAATAACTAAATCAAGCAATCAGCACATCTCCCTCCCAGTCAAGATGCTCCTCCGTGCTCACTTGTCTACCTTTTTACTATCCCATATGTGAACACATTTGTCATTTTTATAATTTCCTGCTTTGTCTTTAAATGAATTGCAGCTGGCCTTCACAGTTCAACCTGGTTTATTTCCCTGCTTCTTGCAAGTGCTTTTTAATGTAGTTCTGTCGAAAACACAACAATCTCAGAGAAAGCAACGGGGCGGGTGTTGTGGGATGAAATCTTCGGATAAAAGGTCCTAATGACTGAAGTGAGAGATAAAAAGGAGCCGAAGACTCAATATCTGTGACGGGCGGCCAACACGTGATCGGTTTTCATAAGGAGCAAGGCTAGAACAGGCAAAATGGACTGCGCTGGAATTGCTTTCAAAGACCACTTAAATACACACACGGTGATGCTTAAAGCTGCTATCTTGTGCTTGGAAGGCAGCCAGGTCATTGGGTTTATCCACTGCTGCATTTTCCACCATTACTGCATCTTCATCCATTATGCACCAACATCTGTTGAATTATCTCAACTTTGAAGAAGCACTTGCATCACATTTCCTAAAAATTGCAAATTTATTGATCCTCATAAATGAATCGGCTGCTCTATCTTCTCTGGGATGGATGCTCTGTTTTATTTTATGGCCTATTCTGAGAGGGGGGAATGAATCTTTATGAGAAATTGTGACATGTCTGCCTCCTGTTCCTCATTTATCTTTGAACAGAAAGATATTGTTTTTGCATAATCTATTGCGTCAAGTTCTTGTTATAGTAGTGACGGACAGTTTTTCTTTGTTATACTACGATTCTATGCATCCCTCTTATAGCGCATTCTAGAAGTCTCCGACTTTACTCTTGTGAACACATTCTTCACACGCACACACATCGATGTCCTGAATCTTTCTCTCTCTCTCTTACTCTGGTGTTGGATTAATTACGTTAATGGGAGATGGAATTTTCCCCTTGATTAAATGAGGCCTGACCCCCCGCCTTCACTTCCTGATGAAGAGTCTGGGTAATTCACAGAAAGGCTGCATGATGCTCTCGAAACACACACACACATACACACACAAGCACATGATGGAGACAACATATACATTTTGTGCATTTAAATGCAACCAAGGCACACACATAAAGATTATTTCAGAGGCCAATACGCTCCAAAGCTCCTGATCCGCATTTCAAATGCAGTAATTAAGTGTCATTAAGTCATTAAAACAACCATTACCCAGCTCAATGAGAACTTGGCAAAAGGCAAGGGATCGGGAACTATTTGTGTCGGATAAGCAGTGCGTGATGAAACAGATGTGCCGAAAAATGGGCCTTCCGTTTTTGCTTGTTTGGTGGTCTTTTCGTCGGAAGTGTATGCTCTATTGGGTTGTGGTCAACTAAATGACTATCAAAATATATTTTATTTATTGAAATGTTTTTACCCCGCATTTTGGTAGTATTTGGTTGAATTATGAATAATCTCTATACGAATTGTGGAATTCTAAACTTTTTTGATTCAGATCTTCACTGAGGATGTTGGACTTTTCCATTGTTCTGAATATTAATCAATCGAACAAGTTGAATATAAGCTTTAAAGAATAAAAACTGTCCACATACTTCTTGACCAAAGTGTAGTTACATAAGAGCATAAAACCAAGATAACACACCGAGATTGACATGGCCTACTAGAGACCACATGGGACTCAAACACTGCATGTATACACACATACACAGTCCAGACAACTTCAAATGACCTAATTTTGTGGACATATGCAGCACACACATGCATGCTCACACGCACACACACAAGCAGTATATTAGTTCATGAAGCCATCAAAGTGCATGTATGCCCTTTCGATAAGTGCCAGTGTCGCTCTTAAAGAGCACAGTGGAAGGTGGGTGGGATGGTGGGGGTGTCCCTGAAGTACTCATTTTGCCATTTTACACAAGACAAGAGGGAGATTGCTGAAAAAGGACAAATTCCACTAACAAATACGTAATAGATTATTCTAAAGGTATTGTGCATGACTAAATAGGAACAAGATATCGTAAAATAGAAGCATCTAGGTGAGAGCAAAAAAAAAAACATCCTGATAATTCTTATTGATTAATTTCGCTCTTAAATGCAATATTATAATTATGCTAACAAATGATTTGTTGAACATGTCAACTAGGTCCCAACTTGGGTTGAATTGTCTGATAAGTATGGTGGCTGTATAGAGTCAAAAAGGCTCAAAACAAGACAAAACAGAATTGCCCCAGAAGACAATCAAGGCTTTATGAATATTTAAAAAAAATGAAGATTGAAGGACCTGGGACAACCTACTGTTACGAGCATTATCATAAAATGTATTTACATATGTCACTTCTTTGTATCAAATATGAAAAATGTTCCCAGTACAGAGCGGCTCCGGCATCTAGACGAATAGTTTCAGCAAGTCACATTTTTACATAATAATAATAATCTCGTGCTGAAATAGCCCCTTTCTGTTAATGTATGACTTACGTTCTTCAAAAGATTTTCAGAAGCAGAGACCAGAGAGAAACCGAGAGGATGGGGGCGGCGGGGCGAGTTCATTGCGAGTGACGCTGCCAAGTGAACATTTCACCGGGTCAGGCTCACTGTCAACACACAACCCGTGTGACCCTGGGTGACCCCAGCGAGACCAAAGCTCAGGTTTCGGCAATCCTCTAAAGTGGAACCATACCAAGGTGCTTTAAAGGAAAACAAGACGACTTCAATCAAATATCCACCATTAGCACTTCTAAGAGCTTGGTGCTCAGACATCTGGTCTGCCAGTTAGTTTGACTTCAGATAACCCTGATCAGGACCAACAGTACAAAAAAAAATGCATGGATGGAGAATTATGAAGCTTTTGCACCAACTACTAACAATCAAAACCTCTCCGCGATTAAACCAGATATTTTTTGCTCTTGCGTCGGATCTCGTTGGATTTGCAACGCTCCACGAAGGCCTCAATGTTTTTTTCCCTGAAGCCGCTGTGAGGCTATGATTCACTCAACAATGTGAACAGCTGCCCTATCACAAGCGCAGACGTTCCAGCTGCGTTTCCTCCCATGACGAAACTTCAATGCGCTTCTCACAGCGACTCATCTTCTCCGCAAAAACGTTCACAACTTCCGCGAGCCGCTAGCAATAATAAGTTGTCAAAGATGAACAACTAGCAAGAGCATTTCTCTGCGCTTCTTTTTACAGTCTAAGAAGGTGATTTGGATTGGGAATTCTTCATTTCTGTTCCAAATGGTAACCCAACCTTGTTGCACGAACTGATAAAGCCTTCACAAAAGAGAAGCCAAATGTCTGAGACAAACAAAGCAGCGATTGATTCAATGCCCCGAGAACCTTGGAAGAATGACGGTTCAAGAAACGACACCTTCGGATGGATCCGCATGAAAATATCATGGGTCGGTCCTTGACTTAGGGTCACATGACCAGGCGGCACTTTAAGACCTCCGCACAAATAAAAGCAAAGCCCTGCAGGTTAACCCTTGAGTCCCTAATGAAACGCAAGGCTGGTTTTACGTGTTCAGCACAGCATCCAGCTTGTACTTTACATCATCTGAATAATTAATTAGCCTTCTTATGGCGAGCGGAAGGGCAAACCGTGATGCGATCAAACTGCGGCAGGCTCATGCATCCCCATTGAGTGTATGTGTGTGGGAACCAGAACAGAAGTGGACAGAGGGAAAGCCAAAGAATGAGAGTGCCGGGGGGGATGGGGGTGGGGGGGTAGCTCTGCCCTCCTTCATACCTCCTGCTCTATGTACAGTGCTCATTCATCCCTGCCTGGCGTCAGCCAATCAGAGAGAGGCAGGGCCCCTCTTGGATGTTGGGCCTCCCACAAGCATGGGGCCTCCGCATGGCCATGACAAGAACCAAAAAGTCAGATTCCAACTAACTCAGAGCAGATTCAAACAAAATGAATATGCCGGACAAATCTGGCATTTTTTAATAAATTGCCCCAAAGGTGTTAAGAGCCTACAGGAGGAAAGTGGAAGCAACAGGCGCAAAGATAAGCAAAAACATACGGGCAGAGATTTCAAAAGGTCTAAGGCAGTTCTCTCCTCCCTGTCCCTGCTCACCGAGGTGACACGCACGGACTTAATAATGCCTCCGTGCATCTCACGCCGGAATGATAAATGAGACTGCGGCGTGACACCGGGGGAACACGTAGCGGTGACGTATCAACGTTTCCACCATTATTCACGCTCATCTGCATGCGCGTGACCACCTCCAGCTGAGCTCCTTCTGTACAAATAACTCATTCCCAAGTCATTACTTTATATCAGGTCCTGTCAATGCTCATTTATGTGTCTTATTCCGCTGGAAAAAAGTAATTCTTTTGCAGCTAAATGTGTATATGTGAATGTCAGGCTATGGTTCTGGCACCAATTGAATTGTCTGCTCGGTGAATTCTTGAGAGAATCGAGAAGTTACTTTATTTCAATGAGCTCATTCTTATGATATCCTTGGACATGATTTGATGTGTAGGGGAAAACTGCAGAGGTTTCCTATCTATTTTTTTAGATTTGGATGTACTTGAAGAGTCAGCTAAGGGATTCAGAATGGTACTCACGAAGATATTCACTGACATTTTTCAAAGTATAGGTACCGTTCCGCAAAGAGAGAGAGAACTATGAAATCATGTTTTTAGGTAAGACCCGGCGGCACAGTTAAAATAAAAATTGTGTATAATGCGGTAAAGCTAAGCCTGACATTTTGGGCCAATTTGAAATTTTTTGATAAAAGGTTTGAGCTGCCTCGTTGCACCCACTTATATCACTTGATTCAAATGCCTCAACAAAATGATCAATTCCAATCACTCCACATACAAGCGCGACAAAGCAATTGAAGGCAGGTGAGTGCGGGTGATAAATGTAAATACAGCACTTACAATACATACTGAAGAAGAGTGCTAGCGGGTGGGAAATGTCAGCTCCTATAAGAAGACGACTGAGAGAAGCGTGCCGTGCTGTAAACACGACTCCATAACAACATACAAAAGCCTCCTATGGAAAACCATAGGGGTAGAAACATATATTTTTTACTTGAACCGAGGCGGGTGTTTTGAGAACCTTTGCTCAAAATATGAGGTCTGTATCTCATGGTGTGTTAATTGCAGTTTTTTGAGTTTTCCTTCTTTGAGAGGTTTAAACTGTGAGCCATGAGATACATTTAGTTGCTGATCATCCCAGAATTATATTTTGTCATCAATAGACTGTGATGGGCAACACTGTAGCATAGTTAGCTTAGCACGTCTGCTTCAGTTCTGGTTCACGGTTCAAAATGTTCCTATGTTGAATCCATAACTTTTCTCCAGGTCTTTCAAAAACATGAATGTTAAGTTTATTTAAGAATCTAAAATGTCCATAAATGTGAATAAATAACTCTCTCTGCTAAGTCGGCTATGATAAGCTTCAGTTCAACCATGACGCTAACGAGAACAAGCGCAAAAGGAAATGAGTGTCTGATGGATGAGTTGAACTCATTTTATACAACTTTGAAAGAAAACCACTGCAATATGAGACACAGATATAAATCAATTACACAAATTAGATCACGTTAACACTCGGATATGCAGCGTCACGGCATTGAAACGTTTCCATGAAACGAGTTAAGCATTTTTCTTCTTTCTGCTATCTCTTAAATAACCCCATCCGAGATAAAGAACTGTGAGACCATGGGAGACAAAATCATAAAAAAAAGAGACGTGTCTCTTAGCTGCCATGTGAGTCGGATCACAGCGGCGGGGAGGCATTCGTGAAGTATGACCTCACTCAAACTCTTAAGAGAAGCACTTGAAAGAAGACCTCGGTTCTACTAAGTATGACCATCACGTCATTGAAATGAGGCCAGCCGTGCCTTCAAATAAGAACCCACATGGAAAAACAATTAATTATTGAACTTTAATACATCCAGGTAAAGCAATTGAGATATTCAAGAAATAAAATGAATCCAAATATGCACCACACAAGCACGTCCAAATGGAAACCAGCCAAAGGCACCTTTAAATAATACATACCCTCATTTAAAATGGACTCTCAAGGGACGAAATCAAAATGCAGTGACAAATCACAGCTGATGCCCCCTCGCTTACACAAAACAATACAGCCACACGCGCTTTAGTAAACACACACACACGCAAACATGCCCAATTTAGAATTAATGTGTCACGGCCTGTTCCTCAGGCACCACTGTCCAATATACTCTTATTTAAGTCTCAGGAGTAATGGAGCACATCTGACGCTACCTTTTTTGAGGACAATAAATTGAGTTCCATGAATTTTAATGTACAGGCATAATATTTTACTTAGCTACGTGATAAAAGTAGAACCTAGATACAAATCATGGCATTCGTTGAAAGAATGAATGTACTTTCATCTGCCTGTGGACACCCTGAACTGCTTTCCAGCCAATCATGGAGAATAAATACATTTTAACAGCAAATAAATGAGATTAATTTCAAATAAGTAAAATAAATGGACTAATTGAACAAACCAATGATATTGGCACTGTAGTGGAGAAGTGAGCAGTGGCTTCTTTGCATGAGACAGAACAGTCAATTCAGATTGCTATGAGCAGTAATTATTTTTCATTTGTGTATTTCGACTCCAAAACGGTCAGAGACCTTTTGTTTAAAAAAAAAAAAAAAACATTTCCAATGTGATATCTTTTTTGCATACCACAAATACAATGCAATAACTCCACATTGTCAGACCTGCATAATACCCTCACATAAAAAACAACAACCTGTTTCTCCATCCTCTATGATATTTAAGCAAGAAAGTGGACTTTGCTCCCTGTATACTCTGCTTGGTGCAGCGTGAGGAATAAATGGTTGACTCAGTCACTCCACAGCACCAACCCCCTCCTCCCACTACCGTGCTTCACATTGCACCGAGTCACTTAAGCCGCAGGAATCCCATATGGTAATTTTCCCTCCAAACTTTATAAGAACAAGCCGCCAATCTTGACAAGGTCTGACCTTTTGGACCATAGGGAACAATAACAGTTTTGTTTTATTTTATTTATGTTTTGATCGATGATATACAACAGTGTAATCCTTCCGCAGCAGAGGTAGACTGTGGTACTTTGAAAGCACAGTGGGGAGGGCGCATATTAACTGTGATGTGGAGAGGCTTCATTACAACTTGTATGAAGGCAAATTACAAAGGTGACATGGTATGCATTTTCCTCATTAAGTCAAAGAGATTCCAAGTATCTTAATGAAGGGTGTTTGACCTTCTGCTGTCAAAACACATAAAAGATAAAGAATTACAGCACTCCGAACAGCCACTCATAACACCATGGTTGGAATCGGCTTTTCAACCATTCACACTGTCATTGAAATGGGAGCTGAAGTCATGCTGCCTGCACAGAAGTAATCCATTCCTTCATCGGTGACTAACATGGGCATAACAATTTATACTGTGTAGAAATCTGAATAGATTAAACCATGGTAATGTCTAACAACCCTAAAACAACCGTTTCCAATTGAAATAAGCCTGCTGTGGTTATTCAGGTACGGGTTCTTAAGACTTTTTTTGTGGGACCATTTATGTTTAATTGCCTACCAGATGTCATGTTGCCACCTGGAACCTGACTCTGCAGGCTGAATTTCCCAAATGTTCAACAAGATGTCTTTGAAGGACACCTGAAAATGACCAAAAATGTCCCTGAAGCAGCCACATCAGACTAAAATGTCAGACTTTTATGATCTTTTGGTGGAGTTGACTTAGTATTTTTTGTAATGCTGTATTTTATTGTGATTTTTTTTTAAATGCAACTCTTCCACGTGTAAATTTAATGAGAATGACCATGGCTAGCATGGGGTGTAAAACACACCATGGTGATTTATATGGCCTTAGAATAACAGCGACAAAGCGAGTCCGTAATAAATTTGTGCCGAGTAGTATCTGTCTATTCCGTGTGGACAGCGAGCAGGGGTCGCGAGTCAAACGCGTAATAAGCCGACCTACGGATACACTCGGCTGTCGGCGCGTCGGCCACGTCGCTCTGGCCTTGCGTGTGACGCCGCTCATGTCAAACCCTACCGGGGACGGGAGATTCATCAGCCGCTAAAATGGATTCTCAGCATGTTGTTGACAGCAGGATGGCTGTCCTGGCTTGATAACAACTCTTCATGCTTGATTGCATTTTTATTTATGATTCTCAGTTGGGGAGAGAAGGTGGGCAAAAAAAAAATCCCAAGTTGGTTCTGATTACCGTCTGTGTGGGCGAATGTCACAGTTTGAGCATCAGTAAATGACACAAGACACATGATACAGTGCATCTCCCATACTTGAATGAATTTGTCAACTCTTTGTCTTCGGCAGGACTGAGAGCATCTAATCATGTTCAGCACCATGGAAAGTCTGCCTTTAACAATGAATTTTTTCGATACACAGAAAGTCTTTTTTTTTTAGTTTCAAGACAAAGATGAGATAGGCTGTCTAACAAGCCGAACATGAGTCAACCCATTAAAAGTTTAACAATGAGTTTTTTCTATACACAGAAAGTATTTTTTTCTAGTCTCAAGAAAAAGATTAAATAGGCTGTCTAACAAGCCGAACATGAGTCAACCCATTAAAAGTTCTCAAGAGCGTGCAAAGCTCCCAGAGCCAATATCTTGTTCCTATCCTGGTAAAAATGTATTTGTGTTAACTTAGCAGGATAAAATTTGGAAGTCTTACATGAAAAAACAAGAATCCTAAAATGCCCAAAAATAAAAAAACATTGAAGCTCACATTTTAGGGTCATTTTGGCAATTTACAAGAGTCAATCAAAGACATACCTGGGAGGGGTTTTAAATTCAAGCCCTGGTGACAATTTCATTCGGCAACATGCATTAGGAAAACTTGTGTCTCACAAGTAGACGCACACAAAAAAAAATCCATCAACTCAGACCTGAAAAGACACAAGAAGTCCACAATTTTGGTTTGAAGCTGCAGTTTTAGATTAGCCTGGAGATGGGCAAGACTAAATGGTCAACCATTCGAGTTTTGATCCTTGTTTGTATGCCTAAGATGGTGATGAAGTTTAACCATTCACCATACAACACAAAACCCACCAAATGTTTTAAACTCATTTTTGCTGCGACCGAACCAATCGCTCGGGGAGTCTGCATGATAACTACTTGAATGAGAGGACAGTAACAGATTGCTGACACAGGAGAAATATAAAGTACCCGTTCAATCAGGACATCACTCAGTGACCAACGGTCTTCTTAATTTATGTGCGCAAGTTATGCTGAACACTATAGAAAAGAATCCCGTTAGCTTAATCAACCCTTAGAAGAAGAAAAAAAAAAAAGATGATGACTCCTGAGCTGTTTAATGAGATGTGAACTTTCACGCTGAAAGGGTGGATTAAAGGACTATTAACACTACGGGGGAAATTATATTTCTTTGGAAACATGACAGGAAGATACAACTGTTGCTGTGCTGCAGTTTCACTTAGTTGATGAAATGAGTCTTGCTTCTAATAACAACCACATTCGATGGACTCCATGCTCATACATTGAAGGTCAACCGCAATCCATGACAGTTTCCCATTGAGATCAATTATATTTGACCTTTACTAAGCATTCTGTTCTACTCGTAGTTATTTTGTTAGCCTTTCTACTCTCCTTGCCAAATACAACTCTTGTGTAGTGTCCAGACATCCATTTGACTACAGCTGATCGTCACCAAATTGCAGTGGGGGCTGATTTGTTATCTTTATAGGCCAGTTTTTGGTTCTGCTCCCACAAGTAGAAGATGCAGGCTTTACATGTTCAAGTCCCAATTGAGCGCCGCCTCCATTAGCATGATCACAAAATCCGGACTCGCCATTGGAACAGCATTAAATGGACTGTGTGGAGTTGGCCTCTTAAACCGGTAATTTCACAAAAACAAGAAATAGGATTTATAAAACTTTTCTGCATTCTTGATCCACAGGATATTTTTATGAAAGTTGGTCACAAATATACGGCTGTAGAAACTATTTTAAAAACGTGAGAAAAATGTATCTTTAATAAAAACGTGAGTCAAATTGTACAATTTTTGAGGCACAGTAGAAACAAAGGCACAGAGGGGCCGCTTTCCTCCCTTTCATGTGTTCATAACGTGTTAAATGAAGTTGACATATTTCCCTGTGATCGTTAGAACAGACAAAACGAGCTCTTTGTTTGTGGATTCAGCCGTGGCCCTTGCCCTCTAATTCGCCTCCGTCGCCTCCTCCCGCTGATTCATCTCTGTCCCAAAATCACTCCCCGAGTTCCCACACTGTTTCTCAATTCCACAAAATGCGCACATGGAGCAAAATTATGATCCATTCATGATTCACTGTCGGCATGGCAGTAATGAAAGCAACCTGTCACGTTGGCCCAACAAATGTGCTCAGAGGCGAGAACAGCAAGGTCTTAAGCAAAGTCCTTGAACGGGAGAGAGACGGGACGACCTCGTTGCCTGACTAGACTGCTCATTAAGAAAGGTAACCATCACCATACCAGGTCAATGGACCTTATTGCTGATAGCATGAGGAAACTAATATGTGGCCAAACCTGTGAAAAATCCTGACCCCCCCTAGAATTTGCGTGTATGGTTCTAGTTGATCTCTATCGGAAATTCTGTGTTGGCGACAACCAAAATGATCACTTTCAGAAACACTTCATGAGTGACAAAAAACCTTTCCTTCAAAAAAGCCTCATAACAGACGCAAGCATCTTGAACAGAAAGGCTGAAGTTGTTTGAGCTCTCTATAAATAAGGATACCATTCCGCGACCACTTCACCACTAGACGCACCATTGCGCAACTTCCAATGGCAACTCGCATTCGTCTCAACCCTACGAGACGGCCGTCTTTGTTTTCGTGGGCCATCGGTTCACCGTGTTCGTGGGCCGTGTGGGTAGGCTTTTCCTGAGCATCGTTGGCCACTTACATCCACCGCTGCAGCGTCTCTTGGTGTCAGCCCTCGGAGGGATCTTGCAAAAGACTTAGCATCAAACGTTGCGCAATCCTCTCACACACCTCCAGTGTGTGCATCTTATAAAAGCCTGGGACCAAACTGCTTTGGATGATATTAAACTGGCTGAGAAATCAACTTATTCAACAGTGAAGTACACCATTAAGGGAATAATGGAAGTTCATTTTGGTCCCTAAAGCTACAAGCTGTATGGCTACAGAATGTACTATATTTGTAGGTTCATTTCTGTTTCAGCATAGGCACCTCAATAGAGCTTCAAAGGTGCCCGAATTGAAAATGAATTTTGGTTAGGTCATCATCACATCCACGCCGGGACTTCAAGTTGTCTCCATGACAACGATACATAGGTCACTGAGTTTAATGCTGGAAGTACAATTATAAACTTTCACTGACACTTGCTGTGACAGCTGCGGGAACTTAGATTGCACAAAAGTGGTGTACATATTTTTTTTTCTTTAAACAGAAAAGCGGACGGTGAAAATTGGCAATCATTTGTATTCCTTTCCAGGAACCATGTGCTCAATATGCCACGAGACAATAGGCGTGATGAAATTTCCAATGTGAAGACATTACCTCAAAATTCAGAGGAAAGAACAAGAAATAAAAATGCATTGAAATTGCGTATACGTCACATCTGTGGCGCCAACAAAAAAGCAAAGCAACAAAGTGGTCACTTACAGTGGAATGGATTTTGGGTTAAGCAAGCACAAGAAGTTACCCTCTCGGATTCCACTGCAACCAGACTCACTGAGGCACCAGCTGGTGATTTAGTTAAGCAGTGCTGCAATGAAATAAAAAATGCAAAGTGCATTTGCTAGCTGTGGATGGGTCCACTGATAATACTCAGCTAATGATGTTTACAAGGTTTTATAATGAGTCAGGAAGGGATTGTTTTCTGTCTAAATGTAAATTTGATTTTATTTATTTTTTAATGATGAGGACATTTTGTTATGAATGTTATTATGTAATCGTGTGGTCTGACTGACCTTAATTAATGGAACTTAGTGAAAAGAATCTGTGGCCTTTCATGATTTGTATTTAAAAAGCTCTGCTGAAGACTAATGTACAAGGATTCCAAAGAAAACTGAATACTTTCCAGAATGTTAGCAACTGCATGATCATACTGCTATTGTTTTAGCGTAATTTATAATTAACGCAGAGCAGTGACACAAAATGTAAAATGTGAATTTCATTATTTGGTCCAATGGCTGAGACCATGACTGTTTTGTTTTGTTTTTAACTTAAGGGGTATGATCGTGCCTCTATATACTCCACCTAGCAACAAGTGATATAGGTTCATTGAACTCAACACAACACACTTGACGATAATCAGACATTTGGCAAATAGTGAACAATTGTTGAGGCGTCGTGCTGTTTTCACTCCAAGTTTAAATTTACTGTCAAAGTAAAGATAAAAGAAAGACATTGTATTTAAATGAACGATATCTTATTTCGATGAGATTCATCATGTCTTCTTAATGAACAAAAACAGATTCTAAACAGATTCTTTTGTTCAGACAATAAAAGTTTTTAGTTGTGACCTTGCTGACAGTTTCGACTGCTACTCCAGTCTTCTTCAGAGCCGTCGAAGCAGTCGAAACTGTCAGCAAGGTAACAACTATAAACTGTTGTCTGAACAAAATAATCTGTTTATATTCATTACGTAGACATGATGAATCTCATCAAAATAAACAGATCTTGACAAATCTTAAACAAAAAGAAAAAAACTTATACCCAATGTACATGACACAAGATTAAAACACTATATTAAAAAAAAACATTGTAATTTGTCCTTACAAAAAGTCTATTTTGGAGACTACTTTTTTTGCACAATACTACCGTACTTTTACTTAAATGCCATTAACTTGTCATATCCTCCCAAAAGATGAAGAAAGAACAGCACTAGCACGCGAGTGTATCCCTAAATAAAATTGTAAAAAAACACTTGCGAGTGAGTCCATTTGACAAAATACAAAACTTGCCCAAATCCTGTTTTGGAATAGTGATGTGCATTCCAGTTCTTTTAGGTGAATTGAACCTTTAGAATCAGTTCATTAAAAAGATTCGTTCAAACGAATCGTTCAATGAATCCCCCCTGCTGATTGGCTGATTTTCTTCTTCGTTCTGTTTTACGGCGAGGTAGCACCAGCTTCAATGGGCATTACTGACATCTACTGGTTGAAGTTATATATGAAAGGAAAAAAAGAACGAATCACTTTAGGAAGTGATTCGTTCACTCTCGTTCACTGAAAAGGGCCGCTCTTTATGAACGAATCGTTCACTCACGAGCCAACACTATTTTGGAAGCTCACTCGTTGCTCTTTTTGCTGGCAACTGCTGCAACTCCTGGACGGGACACACAATACATGCAAGCGCGGCACAAGAGTATCGAGAATGCTGTCCAGTATTGAGAGTATTGTCCTGCACAGTGCAAGGTGCACGAGTCACCCCGCTCTCCGTGCACCCGTACTAAAAAAAAAAAAGAAAACCCTAAAAGCATGCGTATATGGATGGAAATGTTGCCTTTACCTTGCTTGGATGGAGCGCAAAAGAGCAAAAGCACACAGATGAGCCAAGGGGTGCTCTCCACCGCCATGTACAGCCTTTTGGTGAGGAGGGGGGTCCACCAGTGGGGTAGCGTGGGTGTCCTCGTCCGTGTCCACAAGCCAGGCTCGACCGTCACAGCCACATGCGATGCATTTTCTTTTTGTCCACGGGTGGTCAGTCTGCTATTGTCTGCACGGGTAGTTTTGTTTTATGGAGGGGAAAGTCTCTCACCCCACGCCAAAGCTCCCCCCCCCCCCCCTGCCCACAACCTCACTCTCACGCTTCTCTAGTAGTCCCAACAACAATAACGCCGTCTTGTCCCTCGGCGAGTCAACGCCATATTACGAGCCAATGTTGAAGAGTGGCGTGTGGTAGTGGTAAGGTGGTGGTGTGTGTGGTGTGCCTCTGCTTGCTGCTCCACACACACACGCGCGCGCGCACACATCCATGTACACACACTTCCACGATTGCACACGCGCGCGCGCACACACACATCCATCCATGCACACACACTTCCACGCTTGCACACGCACGCACTTGTGCGCGTTCATTGTGCGCGTGCACGCTGCCTGACACTGACTTACTGCCTGGCTTGGTTGGACAAGGTTCACTGGAGCAAGCTGCGCATAATAATAATAATAATAATAATAATAATAACAATAATACAGTTCCCCAAACAACATCTAAACCCCAACTAACCAAACATTTTAAGCACGCAACTCAGCAAACCAACCAACCTCCTGACTGAGTTGGTGCACCCCATGTCTGCAAGATTCCCCACCAGCCCTTTGAACGACTTGACAAATTTGGCGTACCCCCTTGAGTCCAAACAGCGTGCTTGTCCCAATTATTCGAAGCCACGCACCCCATGAATGCCCTAACGGGGTTGACGCACCACTTCTGCACCACACACGCTAAAATAGGTACTTTTGCCTGTCTTTTCCAAATATTTTAGTCGCACCCCTTGAATTGCCCGACAAATTAGCCACATGGTCTCTTTGCACGCGCAAACTCTAAAAAAGTCTGCTTTTCCAAAACATTTCAAGCCATGCACCGCCTTTAACTTCCCAAAAGAGGTGGTGCGCCGCCTCTTCCTCATACACACACTAAAAAGCGTCATTTCCACAAACTTTTCAAGCCACGCCCCCTTCAACCAGATGGTTGACATGATCCCCTTGCCTTTCTCAAAGAGTTTAAGATGAGCAACCCTTCAACATCTCGACACAGTTGGTGCACCCTATTCAGACACACGCACGCACGCACGCACGCACACACACAAAAAAGGTGCCTTTCCAAACTCTTCCAGCCACGCACCCACCCACTTCAACCTCCTGTTGGTGCAACCACGTTCCCTCACACGCAACATTATAAAAAAAATGCATTCCCCAAAACTTTTAAGCCAACCACCCTCTTCAACAGAGATGGTGCACACCTCTCCTCACACGCAGCATAAAAAATGGGTCTTTCCCAGCCTTTGTCAAAAAAAAATTCTTACAAGATTGGGCAGAAGGCAGAAGAGGAGGGGCGGGGAGCCTGGTGGTGTGCTTCCCAATCAATCAGTCGCTGAGTACTGAGGGCTTCACTGACTCGTACATGCAAACACATCGCGGGCAGCCAGCTGGAGCTCTGCCTGGCCGCCTGCCTTCCACACAAAAGACATCCTCCACAAGGGAACAAAGTGATGAAGAGCCAGCGTATGCATACACTACCTCTGCTGCTGTCCGAATTCAAGTATAGAAAATTGCCTCCAATGCAGCATGACAGACAGTCAAGGCAGCACAAAGCACATATGTGTGGCAAATCCCATCGCTCGTCTTTTAACTGTAAGCAAAGACACGATGATTAAAGGCTTTAATGGAGACGCTCCCTTTAGTAATATAACGCACATCTCCCCACGCGGATGCGAGATTGATTTGGTCTGAAGAAATGAAATGGGATGCGGTCATTTCCCAGGTGTATGATTAAAGCAAATGTGAATTATGGGATGGCCGAGTCCCATGTGATTGTGGTCAAACTGTAATTTCCTCTCTTTTTCTTTCAAAGGGGAGTAAATGTATTCGTGCCATGTGCACAAAAAAAATCCCAGTGTGTTTTGGCCACACCATCTTTTCCTAACACACATCCTAAAAAAAGTATCTAGCCCATTCCCCAAATACTCAAGCTCCGCCCCCTTTAACATTCTGACAAAGTTGGCGCACCACATCTACCTAACAAAAACTCTGACAGCCTTTCCTAAACGATTTTAACGACCATTAAACATCCATCCCCAGAGTTGAACTTCATCTTGACTCATCTGCCATTCAAATATTATGCAATTGCTCTCTTGCTGTGACTCCACTAATGGAAAAGAGAGCCCTCAGTGGACTTCGTAAACTCCGGGTGGCCAGGGCATGACATATTTAGAAGTACACGCTGGCTTAATTGTGATATCTGCGGATCTCACAGAGACCAATTAGCAGAGCAAACTTTTGAGCGGTTCCTCTTGGCAGCTTAAAGCAGCGGGTTGAGTGTCTTGAATGCAAGCCAGAAAATATCCACTGATGCTTCTTTAATGCAGCAAAATAATACCTTGGCTTGTTTTCCTGTGTGATCATTCCGTAAAATGGAATCTCTCTCTCTCTCTCTCTCTCTCTCTCTCTCTCTCTCTCTCTCTCTCTCTCTCTCTCTCTCTCTCTCTCTCTCTCTCTCTCTCTCTCTCTCTCTCTCTCTCTCTCTCTCTCTCTCTCTCTCTCTCTCTCTCTCTCTCCATCCATCAATCCATCCAACCAGTGATAGTAATAATGGACAAGATATATTCCTTACTGCTTTGAATCGACCATGGTGAACAAATTAACAGTAAGATGTCCATGTTTGAATATCCATCCATCCATTTTCTGAACCGCTTAGTCTGGGAGTGTTATTTCACCGCCTTTCACTTAAGCGGTGCTGTGGACAAACCTCTCCCCGGACAGTACGCCTGGTCCAGAGGAAAGGCGTCTCCATGGCGACCAAGACAATGACGGGACACAGGCTCATAGGAGGGGCGACTAGGCAGCCAGTTTTTTTGTTTTACTCTCAAAAGTGTGTACAACTGAAATTATACATTCTAACAGAATGGTTAGTAACCATGCAGAGATAATTGTTTTCCTGCTTCTGACTATGAATAATTTAATGCGGTGCAGCCTAATGACTTCATGTAGTCAATGTATTACAGTGCTTTGTACTTTTGTATAACACCAGTTTTTTTTCTTTTCATCAATTTTGTCTTATGGCACATTTAATGCCTTTGACATTCTTTTTTTACTCTTGGTTTGACAGAGACTTAAATAACGAGATTCACTGAGGCTTTGTAAGCTCTGTGGTCTAAGAATTGGAATTTCTGGAAAACAATTATTTGATTGCTACTTTTTTCCATTTGCAAATAGAATATTACACTACAACTTTGTTATTATTGAATGAATGAATATGCTTCATGATAGGTTTGTAAAGGCAACATTTTTTATTGCTCACACGTTGAATTACTCCAAGTAAGGGCAAGGGCAGCTTATTCACAGTGAAACAGTGACCTCACGTGGAAAAATGACGTCATTACAATTTTCTGCCACAGTATGGTTTAAAATAGTGTGAAAGCAATTTATACGATTTAAAAGGTCACAAGGTGTGTTTTCATGAAACTTCCTGTTTGATGTAATCACTTTGATGCAGAGGTGTACTGTTCAATTCACACAAAAAACTTCTTGATGGATTTTGTTGAATAAAAAAATGCAAAAATAAAAAGCGACAAGGCCTTTTTTATTTCAAAACTGAGATTAAAGGACAATAAATAAATGTGTCAAATCTGATTTTGCTGAGTTTTTATATTTCTTATCTTCGGATAAATTTAAATAAATAAATACATGAAATGCAGTTCCACAAAAACTGCCTGGGAAGAAGAAATATCATGCACATACAAAGAGCAAACCTTAATTTGACATTTGCCTATTTAAAATTGTTTAGATTTTATTTTTTACAGATCAAATGTCCTCTGTGTTAATATAAACTCTTTAGTACTTTACATCTACTATATTCAGAACCATGGACAGGGAGGCGGTGCCATCAGGGATTAGAATACTTTAATCCCACCCAATGGTTTTGAGAGGAAGCTTGATTGACAGGTCAGAGACGTGGGATTTTACCAGGCTGTACGATCTGGTGTACGTACTATAATTGACTTAACCTTTTCTCTCTTTAAATACCTGATTGAATTTTTTTCTGCATATTCCTGCAACCCTTTGAGATCTTTCTTTTTACGCCTGACGTGTTTGAGACCACACGGGCAAACTGCTCTCTGACGAGAGAAGGTAAGAAGATTATGTCTCTGTCCATATGTCGTCTTTGCAATGCCCTATTTTTTTAGGCCTATTTCCTTATATAGTGTGGATGCATGGTAGTTATTATTCGGGACATTTCAACATGAAACAGAGGGCGTCACCTCCCCACACCCCCGCCCCTTTTGCCTCCATCACTTTAATAGCAACCGATTCTTTACCCCCCACCTCCTCCCCCCTTCTGCAGCGACAATCGTCACAAGTCATAATAGCACTCAATACATTCCGTAGAGTGAAGAATTAATCACGTCTTGTCTCATCATTTTGGATGAGATACATATGGGATGATTTCTTTTTGCACTTAGTATTTTATTGTATTTGACCGCATTGCACTGCATCAAATCGGCCATGCGGGATCGTATCACACCGTCGGTGTCAAACTCAAGGCCCGGGGGCCAGATACGGCCTGTCACATCATTTTATGTGGCCCGTGAAGACAAATTGTGCATCAACTTCATGTGTCGATACTAAAATGACAAATTACACGTTATAGAATAGAAATAACGCTTGCATTTTTTAATTCCCATTCATCTTTTTAAAATAGAACAGTTTTACGAGTCTTTAAAAACTAGTTTGTTGTGTATCTTATAATGTATAATATAAGGCGTTGACAGTCCTAATGGCCCTCGGAAGGAAACTATGACTATGATGCGGCCCGTGACAAAATTAGTTTGACACCCCTGTATCACACCATTGTGCGTTGTCTCCTATTGAATTGCGTTGCGTATCGGATCTCTCCGTTGTGACAGGCTAAAGCGACGGGATTGGAAGTGCATCGAACGTCACCATGGCTGGTCAGTACCAATACGGCACTAATACAACAACTTGCTTATCAGCACCTTCATAAAATAATGAAAAAAACGGAACCAAATACTTGAGTTGAACCATTATTTGAAGAAGGTGATGTTATGCATGTTTCTTCTGCTATTCCTAGTGGTTGCTCTGTTTCAAACATCTATTTTGCAGAGCCCAACTTCCCGCCGCTACCCGGTTTCATTCCGCTCAAGCCATGCTTCTACCAGGACTTTGATGAGATCCCCGAGCAACACCGCAGCTTGTGCAAAAAGATGTACCACCTGTGGATGTGTGAGTCCGCTTTTCAAGAGCTTCACTTAAGAGATTTAATCAACCCGATTTGTTGTCTTCACCACTCGTGATAAGAGGGGAGATGCTTTACAAGGGCCCTCCTGCAATAATAGCCTGTCCACAGTGTTTCTTTTAATTTGGTAACGAGACAAGGGACTGAGCAGATGGTCTTGGTTTGAGCTGATGAGGTTAGCGGGGGCATTTTGGAATAGAATGATATAACTTTTTAAGGGCTAGTGCTTTTATCATTTTATGACACCGTGAACAATCAGGGCGAAAAGATCGGCTATAAAGCTTTTGCCCTGCAGCAATTGGACTGCCAAAGTTACTACATTAAAAACGATGCTCAGGCTTTGTTAGTTTTGCACTGAAATGGTGATGCAACTGTATGTAAGATTATACAATGAAACACACACACACACACACACACAAACTAATGACAGTAGTATGCAGCATGCAAAGTCTTGCGTAGTTTCGTGATGTTTTACCCAATGACATAATTTGGAGTAATTGGCCCAACAAAACCTTAAAAAGTCAAAGGAAAAGCAAAACCCACCAACCGTGTTGATAATTGATTAACTGAAGTTTCTTTCCTTTCTCTTTTCTTAGTAAACGGCGCCACGCTGGCAGTTAATCTCGTGGGCTGCTTTGCATGGATGTTCGGAGGAGGGGGCGTGACCAACTTTGGCCTGTCAATCATTTGGCTGCTCATGTTCACGCCCTGCTCGTACGTCTGCTGGTTCCGGCCCATTTACAAAGCTTTCAGGTAGGGGATGCAATTTCTGCACGCAAATTACAACTGCAGGAATAAACACATTGTAAAATGAATAGATATGTAATAAAATCATTATTCGAATGACAATGTGGGATAATAACTGGGTGACAGAAAATTGTTTGAGCATGTTTTCAATATTATTGATATCCAGCTTTAGATCCTTGTCAATTCACTGTACAGGTAGATCAATTTTGTCTTACTGGTAATATTATTTCACTATTAGCGTCATTTCTGAAATCATATTTCTCCCTCAGGAGTGACAGCTCGTTCAACTACATGGTCTTCTTCTTCGTCTTCATGGCTCAAGTGGGCATCAGCATCATTCAAAGCATTGGCATCCCGGGATGGGGAGTGTGGTAAGAGTCAACCTCATCAAAAATATGTCAAAATCATAGAAAAATAATTAAGGAATTCAAAAACGTTGTATATTATCTAAAATTGACAATTTATTTGATCACAGTTGATAAAAAATGATAACGACAACTTAAGTGATAACAAGTACATTCACTTTAATATGAAGATTTTACAAGTACAAATTAAATGAACAAATACATTATAGTAAATAAACAATGAAACTAGAGTCTCAAACAAGTAAAATACAGCTATAATTTAAATAAAATACAAAATAACAGATAGATAAATAAATAAATAAATAAATAAATAAATAAAATTAGAGCACACACGACCACATTTTAGGGAATATAATATTTCCAAAAATGTACACTGATCATTTTAAATACACAAAGGACAAATGTAAACTTCATTCACTGCAAGCACATGACTTTAGCCATTAGTGTATAGCAATAAGTCATCCAAGAATGTGTAAAGCAGACCATATAATCTGCTTTCCTCAATGAAACATGCTTTTGTCACAATGTCTGTCATCTCCATTAACATGACTGTGATGGACCATTAGGAATTAGCCTCGTAGACGTTTTATGACGGCTCTGTTATTAGATTTTTAGCTGCCGTTAACGAGCGCCTGATTCGGCCTGATGCCCATAAATGGCAGCCTTCATAAACTTTAGAAATGTCACTACGGGCAGTTTGGATGCACACCTGTATGCGCAAAGTGCTGCAAAGTCTTTTATCCGCCGCTACTTTGAAGGCAGCTAAATGATGGGCATTTAATGTCCAGATGGCCAAGTAGGCGCTGACGGCGATAATATTGTCTTATATCAAATCGTGAGTCATTTTTATGCATGAAAGGTAATCTTTTTTGTCTCCCTTTCAGCGGCTGGTTGGCCACTATCTCCTTTTTCAGTTACAATATTTTGATAGCTCTGATTATGTTGGTGCCTACCATCATGTTCACCGCCGTCGCCTCGCTGTCCTTCATCGCCCTCACGAAGGTAACATGTGAAGAAGCAAACTTTTTAGATTGATTGTGACACTTTTCTTTTATAGCACAGTCCCACTTCATTCATTTAGCACCAGGCATAAAGAAAAATTAAAAATCGAGCCTTCAAGGGACGAGCAGCAAGAAAAGCATTTTGATTTTTTATTTCAAACCAATGACAGTAGCAAAATTACACTGTGGCAGATCCACAACTTCTACCGTGGGAGTGGTGGCAGCATGACCAAAGCGCAGGAGGAGTGGACCACAGGTGCCTGGAAGAACCCTCACGTCCAGCAGGCCGCCCAGCAGGCCGCCATGGGGGCAGCCAGCGGCGGCATGCAGGATCAGTACTCGGCTCCGCAGTACAACGACAACCAGATGTAACACGCAAATGTTGCAGCGGCGACGCTATCGTTGGGGCCAAAGTTTGAACAGTAGCCTCATCCGTCATCTGGTCTGAATTGGAAATGAATAATTCAGTGTGTTTTCATGCTGTTTCTTGTTCATATTTTATAACTTTTCACGTGACATAGAGTGAACCCTAGCACAATCACAAATTCATTGTTTATCATTGAAAAACAAACTTATTAGCTTCTTTGTGCTCCGGCCAAAGTATCATTTGGCGTCATTTGGTGGCACTGTGGTCCCCTGTGAATTGTGGGGGTTCACTGTCATCACAAATACCAAAATAGTAGCTGGCTCCTTCTGGATGGTCACCTTTAAAGCGCATCGGCCCCTCCCCTAAACAAGTTAATAGATTTTTTTATCATTAACAAGATTAATGATGATGATGATGATGACTGAACTTTATTCATCCCACAGCGGGGAAATTTACTTTACTTAATTTAATGTACTTTATTTAATTTAACGAGATATTCATAGTTACAGAAAAAAACCACCAGTCTGCGCCCCATGACTGCTCAAAAACAAGAAAATTATTTGACATCTACGCATTTTATATCCGGTATTTACCATGACGTCACACGCCGGCGTCTCGTGGAGCACGAGGACTATGGCGTGCAAGATGTTTTGGCTGTCATCCAGTGTGCACCGAAAACCATCGCGATGGATGACAGACGTGCATTTTGCGGAGGAATGGGGTGAACGGACACGATACAGGACATGCGGAAAAAAAGGTCCGTGGTATGCATGTGTGTTAATAGCAGCGGCCTCCTCGCTGCACCTGATCGGGCAACTCCGTCGCATAGTTTTTAAATGCACTATTATTTTCAGTATTTTAGTGTTGATTTGTGATTATGACTGTGGACTGTAGATCTTGCATCAACCAAAGAAAAGTGAACATTTACTAGACTTTTGCACTATGAAAGAAAACTGTTACCTCAGGAGTATATGCGATTTCCAAACAGTTTGCCACTTTTTTTTTTTTTAATGCTGTTAAAATTAAACAGTATTATAACGCCCCAAATTAATGTTAGGGCTACATATTTAGTATTACGTGTAAAATATTTTACATTAGAAGATTAGAGTCCTATTAACAACTGGTTAGTAGGTTGAGTAATTTTTAAAGTCGCTCTTTACATTTTTTATGTAATATTTTTTTATTAATAGATCACCTTTATTGTCATGTTTTTTTTTGGTAGTAATTTCCAGGGGTTTTGATCTTTTCAGTGTAGTCCTTTATATTAACTCTAACACTGGGAAGAAAATCTGCATTATTGCAGGTGACGTATTTAACTAAAACATTAATTCTATTGAGTACGTATGTCAAGTAAAAATTTGCTGAACCGTAGTTTATTACGAGTCCTGTATTTATTTTATTTTTTTTAAAAAGCTGTCGTTCAATATAGTTTGTGATGTTTTATAAACTTACATGTACAGTCAAGCAGTGACCCGCCTCTGGCTATGTGCCTGTTTGTCCACAGGGAGGCGCTAAGGAATTTAGTATGAAATATAAACAATTTCAAGCCTGACGAACCTTTCCTTTATTCTTCACCAATAATTGTCTCAGTTAACATGACTGCATTACTTGCATGCCGTTTGTTTTTCTCTCCTATTATTCTGATACAGCCTCATCTTGTTCAGTTTAAAAAAAGTTATATGTATTTTTTAACTTTTATATATATCTTAATCCTACCTGCATTTTATGAGACAGATATACAAAATGAAGTGTCTACTATAGCTATAACTACTCATACACCCGTCAAAGACTGAAAAATATATTGTACCTTACTTGCATTGATTATGTGGGACCCTCCTCTCCGGTAGTGAAATAATTAAACAACACCGGGATGACATTTTACTGCAGCGGTATTCCCACAGGAGCCAAGCAGTGCTTTAATTGCCACACAAACACACACGCATGCATACACACATGCCTTACCCAAGAGTGCACTATCATTCTACACTGGCTAAAAATGGACTCCCATTTCTGGTTATTTTTAAAATCAATAAAAAAAAAACACACAACTACAACAGAGAGCTTCCATTTGAGGACTTAAACATGATAACATGACTTCAAATATAGATTTTCTCTTTTATTATGTAACCTTCCGGGATAGACAGCACGCTTGAGTGATGTCGACACATATAAGACGGGACCTCAAAGGCAGACGTATTGTTAAATTCACAAAAATATTTTTACGATTTTTTAAGTTTTGGATATTTTGCTGCATAGCTGAAAACCTAAAAATCTATTTAAAAAAAGTTTTATTTCTCACAACTGGCTTCTATTCTTTTTTTTTATACACACACAAAAGGCGCACTTTATTAAAAGGCGCACCTACGTTTTTTGAGGAAAATTAAATGCTTTTACGTGCGACTTATGGTCGTGAAAATACGGTATTTCCTTTGACAGGGCAGACGCAAACTTGAAAATCACACTTTTCCAACTGCTTTTGCTCTTAATTGGTCTCCGTCAAAGGAAGAAAACTATGATCTTTGAAAGGCACTTAGACATGATTGCTCTACAGGGATACCTCACAGTCGCCTTCCCGTTAGTTATTTTGCTGTACTTTTTTTGCTTTCAGTACAAAAACTCCCCCACAGAAGTTGTTGCCTTAATGGAGAACTCCTCAAGTCGATGGTAGTCTACACTGAGGTAATTGTTTTTCATTTCAATTGCTTAGAGGCTGTCAAAGAGAGTTATTTTCTTCATGATTTGTCAAAAGTAGATTTAAGGAGTCTGGGGGTGAGGCAAGGTAAATCGTGGTGGTGATGGTTTTGGGTATTTTCCCCACCTAAAATGCTCATATAGGACTTTAAACTAACAGAGCATAGAGGAGAGTTTTGTTCTACAACTTAGGGGGGGATGTGGATAGAGTGCTCTTTCATGCGGTTGAACAAACACGCACGTACGTTTGCCGTCTGGACAACGTCTACCAAGCTCGCTCTTCAAACAGAAGCTCCTGTAAGAGTCTCATGTGAGCGCACCTCAGCGCAATGCGGGCTGCTATCCTCTGGGTGACGTGACCGGTATGAGGAAGACTGGCGCTGTGTCCTCAAGTACGTGAAAAGTCTCGAAATGGTAATTTACCTCAATTTGCAATCATTTGTGTCGCCATCTACGGCGACAGACTGCATCTTGCACTGGTTGCCACGGAAATGCCAGCTGTAAAAGTGTCAACCCTGCGACCCTTGCTCTACCAATGGGTGGTGTCGGATCCAATGACGAGGCATTAGCAGGTTGTCAGGTGCTAGCCAAAACACGAACATCTGGGGCAGGGGTCACCCGCTACAGAATTTTTACCCAACATAATCATCATGGAGGCTGGACCCTCCAATAGAATAATGAAATCACATTATATTTTCTATTTGATCCTCATAATTATGGAATCCAGGATCAGACGGTTTGGCGGGCTGGATTTAATGCCACCAGTTGATGATTGTCGATTTAAGATGTCCATGGATCCTTAAAGTCTTGAGAAATTAAATTCTGGCAAGATAATAAATTGATATAAAATAAAACTGAAATTTTCTCCTACTCCCATTGGTTGCCCATCCATTGATCGTGAAACTAAAGCTACACCCTGGAATTGTCACAGGGTAATGCCCTCTTTACAAATATCAGCTAGGCCAATCACTCTACCAAAGGGACCGTCTGTCTCAGAAAAAAAAGATCGTAAATACAAGAAAAATGTAATAATTTAATCAGACATAAAATGCTGTGCTCAAAATGAACATTAGCTGCCATGAAGGAGAAGAGTTTAATTCATAGAATTTATGACAACTGGAGGACATACTCCATAAAACTGGCAAAGGAGGAAAAATGAGGGAATTAAGTTGTCTTTGTTATGAGGCCCACCGACTGGCTCAAGGCGGCCACAGCCAGCAGCTCCTACCTCCACCACGCAACGATAAGTTTATTCCCGCAGAAATGGCAGAGTCACTCCTTTGCATCTTTATTCTCATAATTAGGTCGCAAAGCCAGGACGCGTGCAGTGGCAAGATGAATTACCCGCGGCCTTGGTGCCCAGCCACACACGGTTTCGAAAAAGTAGCCAAAAACACTAAATCAGGGCTTCTCAAACAAAAACTAAATTCTTAGCTAAAATCGGGTCTGCTCTTTCCCGTTCTGTTAAAGCGTGACGATGTACAAGCTTGGGGTGGTTTTGCAAACTCGAGCTGGAGACCAACAGGTGTCTCCTGGCGTTCCTTTGATTTTTCCTCGGTAACAGAATTCCCGGGCAGTTTGCGGCGTCAGTGACATCCCCGCTGCGAAGGTACGCTTGCAAGATCTAATCAGTCTCGCTTCACTGCATTTGATCCTCAGTTGCAATTACGCTTGCAGCTGCAAAACGCTTGTTGCAACATAGGTTGTCTAAAATGGGGAGACTGGGGGCCGACATGTGACTCGCTGGGGGGATATTTGTCTTCCTAAAGATCTGTGGTTGAACAGCAAGCAGATAACATTTCCTCCCCAACTTGAAACAAGAACGTGTTGTTTGTTTTGTGGTATTTTGCCCAGCAGGTCTGGTGTCCATTGTTTTCATCTAAACGGGATTCCACTCGCCATTATTGTATTGCAAGATATTCTTACATAGGGTGAACCCCAGGGAAAAAAAAACATATCACACTTTGCGTCACAAATGTTGCAAATCATATAAAAGATGGAATTTGTAAACACGGTATTCCAACTCAATTCAATGTTGTTGAAAATGTTATCTGTTGAAATTCAAATTTTGTTTTTTTTCCCATGTATCCACACTTTAAGACACAATTGTACTGTACGTCATAGTTATGTATTTATATTATTTATATTATATTTTCCCTTTATTAATAATAATAATAATAATAATACTAATAATTAAGGTTAGGGTGAACAACAGGTGGTCTTTTAGCTATGAATTACAACACAGTAAAATCTATATTGCACAAGCTTTTATAGGTCAAACTTACAAACAAAAAGAAAATATCTAAAAAATCTGAGGTGATAGAAGATATTGTGTAAAAAAAAGAATCTGATTAAAACTTGCCGTTGAGCAGTGTAATCATCACTCGGGTCACGGGATAAGCTGCAGTCTATCCCAGTTGAGTTTGGATGAGAAGATAAACCTCGTACTAGTCGCCAGTCGTTCACAGCAGGGGGAAAAAAAACATTCGCACTCCCATTTATAGACAGTTTAGTTTTGATCTTTGACGGTCTAAAACGACATAAACACCGCGCAGCGTGACGTGCCTTCTTTATTTTCTTACTGTAAAACACATTTACACAAAGCTTTGATGATAAAAAGTCTGGCTGAAAGTGGGCCTCCCTGGACTTCAACATTACCATATGGAGAGAAATTGTCACAGCAGCAAAATATACATACATACATACTCCCATTAATAATGCAACAAAGTAAAGAGAAATGCAAACAGCATTTAAGAGGAATTAAAATAAATTTCAATCTAATCTATGCAAGAGGGGAAAAAACAATTAATAAATGTGTTTTAATTATGCTCTCGTAATGTTTGTATAGTTAGCACCGAGGCAGAAGTATTATATTATTGAAAGTGATATATAATGAAACAATTATAAATGATCATAAAAAATGTACAGTGTATGAAACTGTTGCTGCATATGCACATTAAAATTGAACAAGCTAAGTCAGCCTTGTTGTCTTTGATAAATGTAACATGCATGCATTAAATGTCATACTAGAGCTCCGTCCTAAATACAGGCTTTAACCGCGAGTTCAAGCAGACAAATATCAAAAGGCTCTCTGCATAATCCTCTGGTCCGTTACAGCTTCTCTGTGCTCCCGCGTGGAGATTGCAGCGTTGATTTATACTTCAAGTCTCCCGCTGCTCCAGTTTTCCCAGAAACCACGCTGGCATTGGCATCTCTGGCAATGTGCATTATGTAGATCGCGTATCTTTGCAACACAGTGGGTGTCTGCTGGGTTTTGACTCTGCCGTGCGCGCCTAGGGCAAAATGTTCTTTTGCACTTTGCTGAAGCACATGCTGTCCCCTCCTCACCCTACCTTTTGCTACATTTGTGCAGCTTGCTCATTTATTTTTACATGCCAAACTTAAATAAGACATATGAAGGCAAACAGTTATTATGTGTTTTCTTTCAAACACCCCAAGGAACAAGCTGGGATAGGCTCCAGCATGCTTGCAACTCTCCTGAGGAAAATCGGTTCAGAAAATGGATATAATAAAATATAATGTAATGTAAGATATAATATAATATAACATCTTTGATTCGAAGATTTTCCTGTTGTTTTTTGGCACTGCATCACAACTGAGTGAGTTTGTAGCATTTTATTTCACCCCATGATCGCACAAATTCGGATAACCCATAAAACACAGACTGAACAAATGCAATAGTTACAACTATATCAAAACCAAACCACCATTTAAGTCAGTCATGCATCAATGGAATATTTGCTAATACATTCTTCCAAAAAAAAGGCATAGATGACCATATATGTGCCATCTGACCAGTGTTGGTAGTTGAAGACAGTGTAAACCATACAGCTTACGTACAATAGTCATGAGCCTTGTTTTTTAGAGCACCTTCTTTTTTAAAACACTGGGATGTGCATCAATAAGGGTGGAGGATTGGAATCTTAATTGCTGACGATTCCCCACATAACTTAACATTATTGCTTCGGGAACGTTTACAACAACCCTACCTCATCTTAAAGACGGTTTACGTGCTGCTGTTTTGGTTAGCAACTGAGTTCAAATGATTAATTTGTTTGTTTACAAATGGTGTCAAAAAGTTCAAGTACTGATTCAAAAAAAGATAAAGATAAGATCAAAGACAAATTGAGAGTTTTTTGTTCTCAGATTAGGATCAAATGCCTTAGCCATAGCATCTGACAGTTCCAACAGTAAAAAAACATTGCCGTGCGAGGCGGGACGAAGATCATTAGAAAGAAGACCAAAACCTTTTGGTTTGAAAATATACTTTTTGTGACACTAGTTCTGGAACTTCTCTCACACACCGCTTGCACAATATCATGTTGAAACTGACAAAATTTCAACGACCCATTTGGGGAGGAACGCTTATTTCTTATTCGTAGGATGATACCCATGTGCAATAAAAATAGGGCCCGATATCTGAGGGAATATGGTATGTGTGAAGAATAGCATCAATCAACTTAAGCAGCTACTGTAACTTTTTTGGAGGAGTTTTTTTTTCTATTTGGTTGGGGGAAAGAGAGTTTTTAATTGCAGTGTCTATTTGAAGGAACTACCTCAAGTACAAATGGACTTTGAAGAGTTAAAAGAAGTATTGTCATCACATTAAGCAAGATTAGTACTACAAAATCCAAGTCCAGCATGACCCACTGTGACAAAAAAAGCCAATGTGCATCTATTAAAGACCCAATTTTACATCAGCCTCATTTCCATCACTGGCACGGGTCATTTTTTATTCATAGTTCAAACAAAAACTCTGCAGGGAGTGTGACCTGACAGCACACACCTATTAAAATCAATACAACATACTTTTGCAGAGTCTGAAAGCAAATTGTCAGGATGATATTAGTATGAGGACTCTCCTGGGGTATGGAAGTTGATTCATAGCATAATAACATAACAGCAAACAAAAATGCATTGTACAATATGGTCACATAAAACAGGGGCTGCCCCCCCCCCTTTTTTTTAAATGGGTATTAGAGGCCATTTCAGCTCTCCAAGGACCAGACAGAATGTATTGTAGGTAAAAATTGGATGCAGTTATCATCAGCAAGAGTTTTTGGTTTGTTTTTAGAATTTGCATGGCATTGCAGATCAAATACAGGTAGATTTCCCACCCCATCTTAAAATAATTCACCCCAACCAATTGAATCAGTGCCAAAAGTGGATCCCACTTGAATCTGAGACAGCGCTAAAAAAACCAAAACAAAAAAAACAACAAAGACAAACAAACAACCACAGTACAGCGAGCCGACAAGTCCCATTCACATTCCAATTGAAGAGCAGTTAGGATCACTTGAGTGTGGGTGTTCGTTTGGTCTTCCAGTGCCTTATCAAGACCTGCAATGTAAGCAGGGAAGAGAACATTTATTCATTTTTAGTATGGGGCCAGTCTCCCTTCGTCATACTGTTCAACTAGGAACTCATTTACATCACTGGGTCGGTCGGACTTTGCGTTTTAACCCATCTCAGTGTTTACTCTAAGTGCTACTGTTTTGGTTAGCAACACAGTTAGAATGGCGTTTTGGATCACCATATATCGATAGTCTAGAGATATTTCCAATACTACAGTGACCCCTAGTGAGAATTAAGAAACAGGTTTAAGAGACTAAACCCGAAAGAATGTCTTTATGATTGGGGTTTCACAAATGCTGTATGAATTTAAACAATTTCATTTAAAGTCAACTGATCTACCAAATTTGAGGGATTATTCTATGACGCCTAAAGAACAGAGTTAGAAATTTGCAAAAGGGTTGTAATTCTTTTGGCTGTTCTTCAAACTTGTTAACACCTTTAACACAGCATCACGAAAATGTGAATACGATGAATTTTAACGATTTCTTTTTTTTTTAATCTAAATCCGATGAAGACTTTGCAACATAAACGTAATGTGGATTAACAGACACAGAGACTATAGAGATGAGCTCATTTGAAGTGGTTGTCTTTATATAATGGAGGTCACGCTCCACACATCTGCTTCTGCAATTTTGACTCATTTCTGTACAAAGTGAGCCATTTCGTCCACTTTTCTTTCATCAAAGACGAGAAATGCTTTTGTGAGCATATTTCCAAGTTTGGCGCTTTGTGCATCTTCTGTACTGCTAATCGAGCTCAAGAAAAGTTCATCGCCTCTGCATCTTTTCTTCGAGGCGAGAAAAGAATAGGAAAAGTTTCAGAGGCCATTAATCTTAATTGAAGAATGAGAACATAATTTGTTAAATCATCAAATAGTTTGGCCGAGAAAGCCATTAAGTCCACTAATAAGTCGTAAGTAATTTGATACACTTTGATGCTCTTCATTGAGTTGCCATAAAAAAAAAGTGCCATTTCTAAATTGTGCTTCAGTGGTAGGTTGACATGATGTGAAACCTAATTTACAGTCCTTGCTAATGGGCAAAACATTAGGTACACCTGATCAATATGTGGAGATTCAATTTAGGTAAGTTTGAACCTGCAAAATGGACTGTTGGAGTTAATTGTATTGTCGAAAGTTATTGTAATTTTTTTTCTTAACTCTTGGTCAAAGTATGTGTTCAAGACAGTGAGGGTAACGTGATTTACTGAAGAAATAATTTGAAAAAAACAAGTTTTGACTTACTGAGCGAGCTGGCATTTGGTTGTCGTAACAAAACGTCCCGTGTAGTGGATGTTACATCTGACAACATTGTTGGTAAAATCTGATTCCATCACCAGGAATTTGGGGTTGACTGTGAGCTAAAGAAAAAAGGAAAGAAATCAGATTTGTGTTAAAAGCGGGGGAAAAATGGTGGAGTTTTTACCTTTAATATGTAGTTTCCAGGCTGGATGTCGGTGATGTCGATCCATTGACAGTCAATATCGGCGTTGTAAGTATCATAGCAGCCTGGGCTGAGACCCTGAACAAACAGATACATGATATTGCGAAATATTTTTCAATTAAATTTAATCAATCAATTAAAAAAAATTAAATGAGCAATTATTTTCAGTTTACTGAACAGCTGCCGTTACCTGAGTGTGCGAGGTACACGCATAACGTTTCAGGTGTCCAAAGTCGCATGTAGTGTCCTCCAGACAGAAACTAGCCTTGTGACCTTCGGCCACTTTGCGACCCGAGGTGACCTCCAACAAGTCGTAGTGGCTGAACTCATCCATGCTGTGATAGTGCCTGCAGCGGGACAAAGGAGAAAAAGAACGGTCGCTAACAAACATTCATACAAGCTTGAGTTCGGCAAATTCCAATGAAGCGGTGCAATGTTTATGTAAATATTGTGAAGTCATGTGTTAGTGTTTTGGTGTGTAATGCCGTGCGGTGACGTACGCACATGAACAAGATCTTTCACAGCCAAGGGAGGTTAATTAATGACAAATCAACACGTTACGTACTTCGCAAATGGAAATACGCGTGTGAGGGACACAAGACTTACATTATGCGCATATTTGCGCAGCTTTGGCACGTCAATAGAGCCAGATCAGAACCAGACCAGAACATGTACGGTATGTTTTTGGAATGTTGGCGGAAGCCAGCGTACACGGAATCAAAGCTCAGGGAGAGAATGCAAACTCCACAGAGGAAGCCGTGATGTCTTTAAGAGGAATAATTACCTTCATAATCCTTAATGAAACTTTCATACAATGACACTTCAGAGGCTTTCATAATTTATAACTACACAAGGCGCATTACCAAGTGGCATTTGCATCAGTTAAATACTCCCATTAAATAGTCCCCAGAACAAAGGACATTATGGAATATACTGTGAGTTTCAATAAATATGATGTGTAATAAAATAGAAGTTTACCTCCAGTTGGGAGATTTACGGTGAGGTAAGCGCTAAGGACCGTTAAAGTCACACAAACTGGGATTGTGCAAACATTGCTTTATATTGCATGTTGCAACAACATTTTTACAGGAACGGTCATTTTAATTTTAATAAAACCCAAACGACGTCTTGGAAAGCAAGTTGGACTCAACGGGGCGGGGGGGTGATCATTTTTGCGCTCAATCTTTCCAGTGGTGACCAATTACCTCCTCGTGTGGTACAAAGACATCCCTTGTTATGAAATTTCAAAGCATGTGTTTCATTGTTGTTTCATTTCTGGAATGCCTGTGCAAGGCTGCCAATAAACAAGCAATAAACTATCATTTATTGCATATTACATTCTCTATACAATGTATTGCATTATGCGTGTGTGTGCCTGTTTGTGTGATGCTTGGAAAAAAACATGGGAGTCAAACGGCACTGTGTACTGGTTAGGGGCAACTGATGTGGAAAAACAACCAATTGTAAAGCTCATTGAGATTAAAAGTCTATTTTCCGATTATTGACAGAAAATCATAATCAAAATCAGTTCAAAATACGTCAACAAATTTGCGCCAAATTTAGAACCGGTCACATTGTCCAATAGTATTAGTTTCACATTCCTTTACAGTGGATTTGAAGTCTTCCAAATCATAAGTTCCGGAAGGTTCGAATCCAAGTTATTCCATGAAAAGGGAACAGCATGTTTGAATGCTTACCCAAGGACAGACCCAAAAGCAATTAAAAGTAGCAGCAACGACTTTCAGAAGGCAAAAAGCACAGATGCTCCACCGAAGGATGCAAACTCACGAGTAAGATGCTGGAATTTGCCAAAAAGTACAGGGACAAACCTCCAAAATTCCTTCAGTAAGTTTAATGGACTGATGAGACAAAGATAAAGCGAAAGAATGGAAAAAGCTTTCCGACGATGATCCCCATCATACGAGCCAATCTTTGCAACTCGGCTCCTTCTAGGAATGTGCTCGCTAATCTTCATTGATGATGTAACACATCAAGGCAGCAGCAAAAATGAACTCGGACGTCTACAGAAACGTTTTGGTGGCCGATTTATAGAGATTAGCTACCAAATGTCCAGGAGGGGCAAGGAATGGTTCAAGATTAACTTATTTTTTACTGTTCAGATATTATTGACTGGGATGCCCCCGTTATTTCCCGATTATGACGTATAAATCCACACAAGTTTGAAAGGAATAAGAAATATTAATGTATCTATTTTATCTATGATTGCACCAATGGTTAGGGACTACTGATGTAAACCACAAAAAATTTAGTGGGTCGCCATGGCAACAAATAAAAGTGGCAAAAATAAGTAGCTTTTTCTCATTGATACTATGGTAAGAAAGCTACGTGAGAATAAAGTTCTCAGCTGGAGAGCTTATTGACCAGAAATGTAGGCCAGCAGATTTTATAGTAAGAGACTTCTTGCATAAGCAAACACTTTGCCCCAGTAACCCATATTCCCGCTGTGGCACTCAAACAACTATGTGATCGGGTGTCACGGATTGACAGAAAAAAATAAAACGATTTTTTCCAAAAAAAGATTGATTTGTCAAGTCTGTCAATGGAATGATTGCCTTGGCTTGCTGCCTCCTGGGAGCCGCCGTCGCCATCGTGTGTCAATGCCGACTGACAAATATAAAAAAAAAAAACAACAACACTGCCAATCTCCTAATGGCTGCTCACATTCCTCCTCGGTGAAGACGGTCGGGCCGTCTTGGCAGGACGTGGAATATACCGTCATAAAAATGAGAGCAATAACACCCCACCCAACCGAATTCACACGGAATTCCTGAGTGACATTCAATTTGTTTCACCGGGGGCCTCGCCGAGCCAAGTCAAACATTTCCACGGACGGAGCTAAGGACGCCAGTAATATGTCTTTATAGTACATGGTGTACAGGAATCTGCCTTTGTGTTCTCACGCGGGATTTGTAAGGGACTCACCTAGATGGGAATCCTGTCAAAACAAGAATGCTTTTCATGGTTAGCCAACCCCCAAGTTGATAGAGGTAACCAGGGTCATAGCTACATGGACACAATGTTACAAGCGAGGCATTCTTCTACAAACCTTTAGGATATAAGCCTTTAGATAACCAAAGTAGTCCTTTGTCATGCCTTGAGATACAAACGACACCCGACTTGAGAGTATTTTGAGATATGAGCCGTTGATGTGAACATTTCCTCTAAAATGAGGCACCTAGTCGTCATGATCAGCTGTCTTGCTTCTTTTCACGTTGCAAATGCTAATGGCTGACCAGCTTGACATTTACATGGGCTTCTGAAAGGTGACTGTCAATGACCAACATGTATTTCCAGTAAAGTGCTTACTGATGGCAACTGTGCCACTCCCAGGTATGATGCGGCCTGTTCGGCATGAAGTCAGCAGTGCCCTTGTTCTTCACCCTCTGCGGGAATCGCAGCAGTACTCGGACATCGTAGTCGGTGGTTTCCGGCGCGTACGCAGAGCTGAGGGATGAACAGGGGAAAAAAATGGTTTGTTTTTCTTAGAGCAAGACTTGGAAAGGTTCGCAGGCGGGATGGTGAATAATTCATCCCGCAGATTACATGCATCTCATCGCCTGTTGAGAGCCAAGCCACCGAGATGATATACGCTCTTGTTACAGGATTCACTTTGGTGCGAAATAAGACGAGGCGCAATCTTAACCGCGGAAGATCCGAGCCATTCATCTTACAGCGCTTGTTTCATTGGGAGCGTACGGCAAATTACGGCTGCCCATCTGGCGGTGATTGCCGCAAACTCAGACAGGATATGAAAGGGCTTTGAGGGATGGCTGGATGCTCTTCTGGACGTCATCTCGGTGGTGTCCTCACGGGAGAGTCAGCCATACTAAAACTGTGGCTCTGGGGTTTACGCATTCCGTTGACTTAACAAAGAGGCCTCAAGCCTACAAAGATGAGCACAATTTAGATTGTTTAAATGCATCACATTCTCTCTTAGTTTAGTGCTAGGCAGCTCGAGCAAGGATTACCACCCTGGGGGATGAACGACATTAAATGTAATGGTAGTCTGGTATTTTGCGTGATTTTCTTTTTTCCCTGCCAAAAAAAAGTTTATTGTTACAATGTCCTTTTTAAAAGGTAACTTTAAACAAAAAAGGTTACAATATAATGAAACTCAAGTCTCAATCATAAAGCCTTCACACACGGCCCTCATGGTGAATACTTGAAATGGTCTAGACTGCCTAGGCGGCGATAGGCAATTTAGAAGCTGGAGTGGACTAAAAATATTTCATCATGCAAATCTGGGCAAGTGTAAAACCTAGAATATGCTCAAAATGGCAATTTCGCACCAAAATCGACTATTTTGTTTTCAGTTTTGTTCATGTGTCTTTGAGATATGTTCCTGCCTCCTGTGTGATTCACATGCCCACCCAATTTTGTGTAGACTAGCTCAAATGCCATTTCTAGTGTAAGTTGTGCTTTTCATTTAATGTGAAAGTCAAAAAGTTCTATGAAAACAAGGCCAATTAAGATTATTCTCATTTCTAATCTGTTGTTTTGGCTTTGCTGTCTTTTTAAAACCATGTAATAAAAATTTAATTAAAAATAAAAAACAGCAATGAACCCATTATTAAAAGTAAATGTCAGGCATATGAGGTGTGGGCATTGTTTTAGTAGGACTAATGCCAGAAAATGATTTAAACCTGTAGATCTTTCAGTATCTAAAAAAATAAGCTTGCCAGAAATCGGATCTAGAATGATAAATAGCAAATTCTGTTGTTTTGAAGACCCAAATAATCAATGGCAAATGAGGGGGACAACAATAACAAGGCAAGATAGTTGCAAATGAGATCTGTAAGTTAATTAAGACAGTTACACTAAGACGAGCAGAGAACCGAAAGGTCTCCATTTTCTGTACAATATCAACACACGGTTTTACCTTGATAGGCAGTTTTCCTCTGCAGCACAGCGCAGCGAGTACATGCGAGCTCTCTGAATGTATGTAGAAGCCTGGACATAGTTGGCATCGGGAACTAGGTCAGGCAACCCTGATGAATAATGAAGACGAGATAAAACACAAAGCTCAGTAGAAATTCAGGGACCACAACAATCAATCGAGACTGTCATGTCTCAAAAAACGGTGGACCTAGAAATACATGACTGCAACATTACCAACACGACCTCATCAATTTTCTCATTCATTTAATATATACGGATTGTTTTCAACTTTGGAGGTTCAATTCTTTTTACTTAGAAGTGTTTACCTTGAACAGTTTTAGAATTGGTAAGAATGGTAAAAAAAGATATGGTGGTCTTACGTAATGTTTTATGCAGGTGACAGTTTGACTCTTGAACAAATTCATTTAAATTCCATTACTTTTGATTGTTTTGAAATCCGCTCAAATTGCAAGTCAATCATCCAATAATAGACTGTGTCAGATATTCCATTGAAGAAATCGAAGTCGACCATGACACGCTATCTGACACGGAACATTTTTTCCAATCTTTCTGCAACCCAGCCCTTCCGGCCCCATCATATATTTGTCACCATTTTTTAATTTCCTGGCATTTATAAAAGCGCTGATGGAGTACACGAGGGGGCAACAGCGAAGAGGTCAGCGGTTCAAGAATGGGTCATGGTGCCGAGAGCCTTCCACTGCTAATTACCATACATTCCAGATGATTATCACGCTTTTCTAATGAGATGCTCCATAGGCCTTTCCAGACCAGGGATGAGTATGGGGTGACTGTGCCAAAGGGTCACATTTTGTGTGACTGTGTAAAATTGTCCCAAAAGGGAACATAATACACACTAAGCCTCTAACTAAATGTAACTTATTATGAATATCAGGCTGATGCCTTATGCAGATGATGATACGCTGCCTCGGCTAATGTGATGTGATCTACTCTGACGCTCGTTTTTAATATGAACCTGTCACTTGAGGTTAACCTTTAATAAAAAATGCGGAGGTTGATGAGTTCTACCTTCAGGGGGGAGGATGAAGCTCTACTTGGAAACATGTAAGCTGGTTTACGGGACGGCTTATTCCTATTCAGCGTGAGTTTGTCATACTTTACTCAAGGGATGCGAGAGAAGAATGAACATGTCGAGGAAAAACAAGTTATCTCACAGTGCTGCTGTTGTTTTTTTTCCTTGTTTTTTTGTTTCAAAGTGGGACACTGACAAGTCTGTGTGAATGTTACAACAGAAAAGTTTGATTTCTTTTGTCTATCCGAAACAGTGGAGACATACCGTCTCCTGAATTTACTTTTAAAAGGAGATACATTTTATCAGAGGAGAGACTGGGGGCAGCAAGCAAACGGACTCCTGGAGCAAAGTGGAGACTATGGAGTGTGATACTGTAGTACACAGAGCAAGCAGACAGATGCAGGGTGTTTATTTTTGTCATTTCTAATTACATCACCGATATGGTATTGCTGCAACATCATTGACCAGGCACTAGAAATAGTACCTCCGAGTCTTGACTTCTGGGTTTTGCCTGTGGAAACATTTAAATTCCAAGTTGTATCCACTTGATGCCATATGGCAGTGAAGGAAAAACAACAAAAATCTAAGCAACAGTTGGTATGTTGACATATAGCAAGATAGCAACCTATACAACAAAACTTGGCATGGTGCAAAATCTTCATGCTCGCATGTTAGCATTTCATTCAATATTCTTTGAAACCAGCCATTGGGCAAGATGTTCATTTTTATTGATTTACCTTCGTGTTTTTTTCAACACAGATATCTAGGTATCTAGCTATAGATAGTTTTTGATCATGTGATCAGATATTTAGAAGGATTCTGTATTCGCAATTCAATTAATATAAGCACCGAAACAAAACATTGGCGGTGCATGGCGTCACAAGACAACACGCTAGCTATGTAACCGTTCACATTTTATCAATCCTCTTTGATTATTTGATGCAGTACACTTTAATTTTCTAACCGTTTATAAAAGCAGACGATATCTTAAGTGACTTGACAAATATTTGTGGTGTGTTTATAGTAACTGCGTAAGAAGTTTTGACATGTTGTGTTTGCTGAGTGTTTAGCATGCAGGTGAGTTTAAATAAGGGCTTTGGCTCACTCGCTTCTTACGCAAACATCGCTTCTCAGCGCTCACTCGCCGTATGAGGCCGATGTATTAGGACAGGGCACACTTCCTGGGGCGGACCATGTAAACATTGTAAGAACCGTGTGAGACCACCCCGGTTTTGCTTTTTCACTCTCTCTCCCTCGCTTCCACCCAAGAAAAAGACTTTGTTCTCTGCCCCCGCTAATCTTTCGAAATGAGAAATTGGGTCTCTTTTATAGGGATGAAGTGTTTGGAGGGACCAAAGCTGATCGGCTCTCAGCAGCATGTGACAATGCCACATATTACGCTCTAAGTGGGGCACGCTTTGGAGACCTTGCCAGGCATTTTATATACCAAAGAAGTTGTAAAAAGGACGCGCAGGCCTGCCTTTAAGATACTTTTAAGCTAAAGACGACGAGCCGCAGAGCAACGACACATCAGAGTATTTCACATTTATTGAGGTCAAATTAAAGACGAACAAGTGACTCATCGTTTTAACGCAGCTTTCACGGCACACTGTGTCGCCTTGTAAACCGACAGGAAATAAAATAAGGTTTACTGTTTTAATAGGTAACGTACCAACATATCACTTTGCTTGTATTTAGCGCTCTCTTTTGGTGTTTTTGGGCTCATTGTTTCAGTAGCTGTTGTTGTCAGTCACGTTTGTTGACTGCGTCGTATCTTATTTCCAGTTTTTGTGGATTACATAGAATTTTTTGTTTTATTGAGGACTTTTGTTCATTTATTCTTCTAAAATTCCTTTTTTTAAATGTCTTTTTGAGTTACTACTACTCTCTGGTCTTGTCTCCCTGAGTCCTTGTACATTTTGCCTCCAACAACATGAAAACTTTCATTTTTGGGACAGTACCAGTACTAGAACAACTTCCTTCTTTTCTGTGAAGCAGCAATTAGAAGACTAATTCCGCTGTTGCTCCCATAATCTCTAACAAACTGGGCTAGAGTGACGACTGAGCTCACTAAGACATCTGCACGCCTGATGTCATTTTGTGCTGGGAGCTCATTGGGTGCTGAATGAATGAAGATTCTGCGAGGATGAGCGCAGACCAGTAGAAACAAATCTGTCATGTTAATTTTGAGCGCACACATTAAAAATCTCACATCATACAGTTTGTGCCTATTAATCTCAAGGGGTTGGTAGGAAAAACAAGTTTATCTAAAGTAGTGTTTGTTCTACACATTTCATCAACTTTTACTTTTGATGACTCTTGCAGGGACTTTCCATATCACCCTTCCCTATGGGGAGTGGTGATTTGCTGTATAAACCACCCCTTCTCACCCCAACCCACCCTTTTCAAACCTTGTTTACTCTCTCTTGTCCCCAAGTGTAGGAGGGAGCCACACCTCTTACCAGACGCAATGAGGTCACCATCGCTGTACCCAAACTGCACGTGAAGCACACAGAGCACCCCCTCATATTCAAACAGTGCTTCTTGTGTGCTGAGCTTTCTTAAAAAAAAATAGGGTGGCACAAATCAGCATAAGATGAATGTGCACCGCATTTCCGCCATAAAAAAAAAGTGAGGCTGATTTTCACAAAGATTGCTGAAGACATCTGATAAACATGCTCAGAAATGATGATTGCATATTTAGGAGGGCGGTAGAGCAAGTGCTCAACTTTTTGCATCATGAGGAATTTCAATGAGAAAGGCAAAAATCCCCTCAGTGGCTGCAGTGAAGTATTAGTCTGTCTGACTCTGAAATATTTACAGAACTTAAAAGTGTACCTCAAACTCCTCAACCTCTCCGGAGAGCCAATTTCCAGAACAAAATGCATACACCGTATTTGTCATTTTTGCAAACTACTCCAAGTGCAACAAAAGAGCTTAGTTTACCTCTTTGCTCTTGTTGGTATATGTTCCCAACGTTGGTTTGCTCAATGGCAGAGTTTGGAGAGTTTCTGCCAGGCTGAACAGGTTGCGGAAAGGGAGGCTGGGGTCTTGCAAATGGTGGGAACTGTTCATACTGAGGACTTCGTACCGGTGCTTGGCCGGCCGGTCCTGGCTGGTCCACTCTGCTGTCGGGTACGGAGGCAGCGGGGTCCTCGTTGTATAGACTATGGGTGTATCTGCGGTCCAGGCCGTCCGTGAATGGAGGCTGGGCGGCCTGTGGGGGTGCCACAGGGTTGGACCCATAGCTGTAGGACTGGTAGAAACGGTACCCGTCATCTGTGAATTCCATTGGTGAGCCAGGTAGGACCGGAGCCACGCCGTACCCCCCTCCGGTGTACCCCTGTCCACCGGCGTACGATCCACCGGCGTAACTTCCTCCGGGAACCGGTTGAAAGGGCGGCTCATAGCCCCTGTATGATCCGTCCGTATAACTTGGGTCAAAGGGCACGGGTTGGTAGACGGGCTGTTGAGGAATGGGATACTGAGGGTAGGACGGTATGCTATAAGGTGTTGAAGGGTAGGTAGATGAAGACCCTGTGGATTGTCTGACCCGGGTGCCGGAGGACCGCTGGAAGGGTACCCGAGCCGTGGAGCCCGATGTTTGTCTCCAGTTATCAGGCACTTGCCCAAAACCGAAAGGATGCCTGGCTTGCCCGCGGATAGTCTCAGAGGATCCCCGTGATGGCGCTTGTCTGCGAACATTGCCTCCTTGAGCTCTACGGGACGACTGAGAGGGGGTGTCGGCAACCACTATTTGGTGATCTCTGTCCTGCGTGTCGGTCCCAGCGGGAACATACTCGGATCCACTGTTAAGAAGGCTGAACATACGACCGTTGTTCTCCCACTGGATCACCTGCCGCCACGGAGTGGCCGAGCCTTCCTGCCCGGAGGTCCGACTCTGACTCTGGGCCTGCCCCAATCCCGCCAGGATGAACACTAAACAAATAACAGGCAGCATTGTGACTTCCGACTCAAAACCCCTATAGCGCCGTCAAAAAAACATGAGTGTCCTGGTTCCTGGGGTGGTGTTGAGGTGATGCCGGGCTTCTGCTCAGGCACATCTGCAGGTCTTCTCCTGACAAGCGAGAGGAAGGTGAAAGATGTGGTCTGTCCCACGTCAGACGCTCCTGCCTGGCTGCTGCACCGCTGCAAGTTTCTATTTGCCTGATTGCTCACAATGAGCTGTGAAAAAATCTCAAAGGTTTTTTTTCTCTTCTCTGTTTTTAAGGAGAGGTCCCACATGGCCCTAGTGCTAGTGATGTTTCCTGGCCTGCAGCGGGCCAGCCCTCCGTGAGGCCTCCAGAATCAACATTACCATCTGCAAAGGCATGTACTGTAAAATACACCTCACTTCTCACAACTTCTTGGACTCTTCACATTGTGTCGCATAGACACGCATATACAGATATGCGAGCAACAGGTGTTTATATGACTGCTATTACACTATGACTTTACCTTTTAAACTTCTACCACAATAATGACGAGCAGATGTGAGGCCTTAATTGGTAACAGTGAGCATTCTGTCAGAGAGAACGGGTATACTTACACAATGAACACATGGTTGGAACATGTTGCTAAGGGAAAGGAAACAAGCAGTGAGTTCCTTGGAGTCATGCACATGCCGGAAATGCTTGAAAATGCATAATTCAATCAGATCGGGCGTTCAAGTGCTATAGCCAGTTAGTGTTACATCAACATGTGACGTTTTAAAACAAATATACACTATATTTCCTTTAACTGAGTCTTTTCCCATTGCATTTGACAGTACATTGGTAAGTAGTGGTACTAATTACTGTTTTGTAATTCACAAGTTATTTTTTTTTTAACCCTAATATGTATTTTATATAAAGTTATATTTTTTCTAAAGGGACAAATATGCAGTTAAATTTTTTTTTTCTTCAAAATCAATTCCTCAACAAAATTAAGAATATAATTCTTTTCATTTTTTTTCATATTTTTCCTAAATTAGCATACTAAATGTGTTCAGCAAAGAAATAATAATGTACTGGTATTATCATTTTTATTATACATATGTATGAAATATATATTTTCATAATTGAATATAATTTATTTTAATACAAGTATAATGCAAATATAACAGTAAAATAGAAAAATATTAGTGTTATTGTTATAGTCAATGAACCCTGTTATAGTGGGAAGTACATGTTTTCTCCTCCCATATCCTGACACACACAGCCGCACAAAAACTTCAACAGTCCCCCACCCATCAATAACCAAACACACACACCCATACACACACACACGCACACAAAAAGACCCCCTGAGCCTCTGATTCGAAACACGCTTGAGCCCTATCAAAGTGGTGCTGCATGTACTCGGGTTACTTTAATTTGCGCAAATGTTCAGAGACGAGTCATTAGTCGACATGCTCACGTGGGATTGGAAACATGCTGAAGTGCACGCAGGCACACACACACAAAAAAAAACAATCCTTCCCTCTGTTATCAAAGTCAGCAGTTTAGAAGGTGTTTTCCTTGGAAGCCACTGGCCATACAGCGATGTCACAAAGCCAAGGAAGGACAACATTCCTCTGGGCCTTAACATTCCCTTCTAGTCGCATAGAAACGCGGCACTTTAGTGCATTTGGTCAAGGGAAAAATTGCACATCTGGATTTATTTCCTTTTCAGTGGTTTTCAATTCCATGTTTTTCTGAAGTTTTTTGTTTCATTTTCAACTGACAAACACGATTAAATAAAAAACATACTACTCACAAGTTCAAGCTAGGTAGAGGTAGACAAAACATGTAGCAAATCAGTTTTGTTTGACTTATTGACCACAAGGGATTTTTGCCTTTACTTAAGTAGTTTAGAATCGGAATGTGGGCTTTTTATGAGGAAAATATTTTTTAACATAATCACCCAACATCAATAGTCATATTTGGGACTGAAGTACATTTCAGTAGCTGTTGCTGCATGCTTTGAATGGAGGGAAAAATGTTGTACCCCAACACACATTTTCTTTTTACATACACATTTCACATATCCATTATCAGAAGCGACACACTAATCAAACTGCTATTAAAGTTTTTATTTCAGAAGCAGAAATGAGTAGATGTGATAGGCTGCATTCTTTGAATGGGAAATATTAGTTGATCTTCAAACAATTTCCGGCTACTTTAATATAATAATGAACTGAATTGCACAAAATGTTAATAGGCTCTCTTAAGAGTTGAAAATGTAGCCTTCTAATGTTCCAAATTTCATTGCCTGTTAGAGCAACGTACTACAAATTATTATATGTTTCCATGTTGTTTTATTTAAAGCAAATCAGAGAGACAATGTGTAAGCTCAGCAGAATTTTTTTTAAATTGGGTCAGTTTCCCATTTCACTCAAACATTCCTAATGATCAAGGTGTACATCGTAGTTCCTTCAGAGTGATTTATTCTAAGCTTGTTTGCATGCAGGTCAAAGCCTTGTTTTTCTTTCTAGTTTAGCAATTAATGATACTCTTGGATTGGGTTTTTTCAGGTGATACAGCTTGGGGCATTTTGTTTCTTTTGCCCCCCCCATTCTCTTCGTGCTTAATTACAGATTGATCCCAGGGGATTTTTCTCCTGCTAAAGAAAACTGCTGCAAGAGATATTGGGAATGTCTTGAAATGCTGTCAGTGGAACATTCCGACGAGATTTGCCGAGTTTCTTTCCCCCCCTTTCATATTTGTGTGTGTTGCCTCCACCTTCTCTGTTGCCGTGTGCCTTGTCACGTTGTGCCCCTGAGAACTACACTGAAAAAAGCGCTTTTAATAGGAGTGAGTGTGCAGAATGGGATGAGAGCCCAGGGTAGGAAAGTGAAATGAGACTATGGTGGAATGTTGCTAAAGCCCAACGTCCTTGAAGTCCCATGATTTTGCGGGGAAAAATATGTTTTTACAATGAGCCTTTTATTTTGTCTTTTCCTGCAGCACTGATTATTATGATTAGGTGCTTACAAGGAAAGATATTGCCTCAACAAGGATTTAAAAAAGGTACCCTCAATTAGCTAGCCCTAGCAGTTAACATATGAGACAGTAAACTTCTGGCGTAAACATGATGTCTTGACATTGAAATGTTCTTGCTTTCTCAAACAGTTGAGCGACCGCACTAGTCCGTCAACTAGCATTAGCTGATAATTTTTGCTCATTTTCATAGCAGATAATTTTTTTTCCTTCAATTCAAATTTTACAAATAAAACAAATTTCTCCCTCTCAGGCTGGTCACTATGCAGAAAGCACCTAGCATTAGCAGGCAAAGTTAGAATAATCATTTCCTTAAAGTCTAGAAGTCAACTCCTAATTCAGTGAGCCAACACTAAAACGGTAGATCGCTAGTAACCACTGAACTGATGTCAGCTGAGTCATGGCTACTAGGCAGTCAACTCCTGACTCAATGTGACAGAAGGGCGGTGGTATGCTCAGTCATAGAGCTATAGCGCACTTATCAGTCACCCCCGAGCCAGCTCCAATTTGAGGTCACCTGACCCTTTTTTGCGCTAACTAGCAGTGAAATCCTGTTTTACACATTAAAACATAATCAAAATACACAATATCACACAGCTAAGCAGTGCACTAGTCAGTCAACTAACGAAGCACTAAGTTCAGGTTGTTAACTTTATTCCCATTGCTGAAGACGGTAAACTTCTTGCTAAAGACAGTCAAATATAGACTGTTGAATGATTCATAATGCTACACTTCAGAGAGCTTTTTGATGAACAAATCTGTTTTTATATCTAAGAAATGTTCAAGCTTTGTATTTTGTTTACAATCTTCTGAAAACGTTAATTCAAAGACTGGAACATTGTACTGCAAACAGTATTTAGGTCATGTTTCTTTTATCATTATTAAACTTTAGTAATATTGTGCATTTGTTGTGAGTCACCATAGAGGTAATCTGGAGGTCATCTTAATTTATGCAAAAACATCTGATTTGATTGGCGCAGTAGCATTGGTAGGCAATGCTTCAGATGTCGAGTCCAGACTCGATTCCCTCTTAGACTGTTACCGATGTTTGAAATAATGACCTCCTTGACCTTTCTGAAACTGATCCCATTGATATTACTTGTGTGCATCCACAATACTAAATGCAGCTCTACCTACGTTTTGACTTTAATGGAGCTTTTGGCCCTCTTGGTCCAGACATGACTAACATCAGTTCGTTACTGATCTGACTTTATGGAATTCTCTATTTTCTTTTGAACTCTACACATGACCTGCCATGCATGCTCAGTGGGGGAAAAAAAAGCTGTTTTTATTAGCCCATCATTTCAAATCAATCCATTTTCGACCTGTGATCAAAATATGTTTTGCTCGTGCTTTTCATACGCCTCAGAGTGAGCGTATATCCACCCATGCCTATTTGTACTGCATGTCAGAGTGGAGTGTGATTTAACCTTGGTTCTTAACTGAAGGTATGAAGTGGCTTGGCACGTGTCTTTTCAGTACATATTTTCCCAAATCAAATCATCTGCAAGCCATTTATTTTTGCTGGAAATGTAAGTTTAACATTATTTGAGTGTGTTTTGGGATCAGTTTGTGGTGTGTTTGTGGTTTCAAACATATGAATATAGACAGTTAGGAACAATTTAAATTTTGCCATCAATTAGTTGTCCCTCATCCCATTCCATCTGTCTTGGCCACTTTAAGAGACACAATGTTTTTTTCTCATGGATGAATGCAGCATGCAGACATTCAGACAATTGAATTAAAGCACCATAGCTACATTAAAAACACACACGACCAAAGCAATGTTGGCACTTCCAAGGATAACACATGCTAAAATCTTATTTCCATTCAAATGCCTTCCAGTAAAAAAATGAAGAAAAAAATGAAGTCATCACTAGTCTCAACAACACTAGTTATGAAAGGAGACTGGTGGCAATGGCCGCACTACAAAGGCGCGCGACCTTCCCTTGACACCGCCCGTTCTTTTTCGCTTTCATCTACTTTGCTCACTCTCGCACCAAATAGCCACGTATTATTACTTCCATCCAGCGTTGCGGCGTCTCAAGCCGGTGATTGCAAACACATTGGGGGCCATTCCGCTCACGTCCGCACCCTTTTGAAGTCCTCACCTGCTTTGCATTAATTTCATTTTCATTCAAGGAGAGTCATCAGGCACCTGCGCTCCGGTGTACAAACGCCCCTCAGCGCGTAAGATAACTCTTATGTGTTCAAATGGACCTTGTGATCTCTCTTCAACGAGATTCAAAGTGACGGTTTGGTTTGTCGAGAATGAGCGCGGAAAACTGATTTAGTGTTCTCAGTGTGTTTGCAAATCTTCTGAGAGCTGTTGGCCAAGTTACTTCCAAAATCAAATAGATTATATTTATATGGCCTTGATTTATTGGGCACGTCTGGTTGCAAGTTTGAATCTCTTCCCGAGCCTTTCTGTGCAGGGTTTGGAACGTCTTATTTGGTTTCCTGTGGATACAGTGACTTCCACCCAAATCCTCAAAATACTCTGTGGCCTATGTTAGGTTAATTGACGACTCTAAATTGTCGGGAATGTCAATGTGAACAGTTGCTTGTCTTGACATATCATACCGACTACAGTAAATCAGCTGGGACAAATATCAAAATGTTATTTGTTCATTCTTTACATCACTGTGTTGCAACAAAAGTGACCGTTACTACAGAGATCCTGCTGCCATGAGGTCAATATGTGTAATGGCCTGAGTTCAAATTTGGGAAAGGCAGTAAAAGCAGATAAAAAGACTAGGAATGCTGGGAACTTGTAAGTAAAGATAATAACTTGCCCCGCAGTACACATTTTTGCAAAAAAGGCTGTGCAAAACCCCAAGACTGACTCCACCCGTATTGCTTTGTACAGTAACCCAATGTTGAGTCAATTAAAATGTGCCTCTGAGACTCACTCCGAGCTCGATTCAGCCAAGATTGTCCTGATTGTTCCCATGAGATAATTTTGGATGCATTTCCCTGCTTACGTCTTTGCTATTCTTACTGAAATCAGATGGATTCTCAAGGAAAGGAGAAATTCACACCACATGTTTATTGCAATAATCTGTAATTGTGCCGGCGAATAAGGACAAAATAAAAACTTAATTTAGACGTGAACTAAAGTACTAAGAGTTGGAGCGTATGCTGAGCTCAGCTGTGTTGTGATCGCCCATTAGCTTCTTTTTTTTTTTATCGTTCTCCACTGATATTCACGTTCTGATGATGCTCTTTCGAATGAGTTCAAAGTAGACTCAAACCAACCAAGCGGGGTCAGGACGATGGGGGCCAATTTGAGCTCGCCTCCATTATGACGACAGCATCCGGCGTAGACGGCTCAACCTCAAGGGAAGGGCAACGAGGCAATCCCCAATCTGAATCGTAGATTGTAATGCAAACAGCCCCGCGGGCTTTGCTAATGGGTAAGGTGAACCTGAGATGCGGCTCCGACTCTGCTTGAGGAATACCAATTAGGTCTCTCTGGAAAAAGGCTACGGATAGCGGGGGCACGGCTACCGGTGGCGTAGCAAAGCCTAAAAGAAACACGGAAAATGAAGATGGGTTCAGGCACCTCGGAAAATTTCATTGCTGTTCAGTTTCCTGGGGATATTGGGTGAAGGCCTGCGATTTTGTCACCGAGGCTCATTACTGGCGCTTCGAAAAGGATCCACTCCACGGATGTCTTGTGTCCACGTCCCAGAGAAGTGTGGCTTACCCCTTTGTCCTCCAACTCGTTCACTCCACTCCCTCCCCATTTGGAAATGTTCTCCAGACGACACAACAAGGTCCCGGTAATCAGATATACCGACAAAGACGGACAACAACCGCATCGGAAATCATCTCACATCTCCGCTTGATAGTGTTCAAGGAGAAAAGAGTCAAACACATAAAAAGAATGCAGGGAATCACTGGCTATTCACCGTTTACTCCAGCCATCAAAATAATCGAACCCACCTATTCATAATTTACGTTTTAGGTCCTGTAATGCTAGGCGTGCTCATCAAATTTTGTGTTGACTGGTGAAATTCCAAATTTCCAGACGTTGCAACTGAGTAAGTTTTCTGGGGTGGTATCTTTTGGGACCCTTTAAATAGAACTATTTTTACAAAGGTACACTCTAGGATACACACACGCTAAGAGTCATTAGACCTCTAATGAGGGGCACTGTGTTTTGATCAAGGCATCTCCAAATTCCAAACCCTCCACCAAGGCTAATTTGCTGATCATAGCCTATATTAAGCGCAAATGGCCGCTGTAATGTTATTCAAATGATTTTGTTCTGCACCGTAACGGATGTGCCGTCACGTTCAAAGTGCTTCTCGCTTTGCATGCTAAGTAAAATAAGGGCCGAAAAAGTAAAGTGGTAATTGAGCAATGGGGAGTTTGATGTGGGGCGGAATGGAATCTATGATGAGGATAAATGTAAGGATAATCATATGGCAGTGATTTTCGGTTGATTACTTTTGTATTTTTGAGAACTTAGTCCCGGCACAGACTGTAATCCTTTTTTTTTTTATTTAAACAGCCAAGATTGAGATACAAGCCACTGCCAAACTGAGTCCTCAGTTTATTTATTTCCTTATTTAATAAAATTTGTTTGTTTCCACACATGACACCAGTTGTCAGTGAGATTGTAAATAGTTGTTTGGATGTGACTTGCGTTTGCTTGGAACACTAGTCGAAGGAGTTTCCAAGGTTTTGCTCAAATCAGATGGTGTAGGCTCCATTTTAACCCCAATGATGGCAAGTGGTATAGAAAATGGATGGACGGAGTTAATCATTGATTAAAATATATGACGGCATTAGTGTAATATTTTTCTTGATATGCCGTGATGTGATTGCAAAACTAATTCCTTTTTGGGCATTTTAGTAAAGTGTCAGGGAACTGCTACGATACGCTGTGATGTGTCATAGTTTTAAACGATTTACTTTTTCAAGATCCGGAGACTGCTGCAATATGCTGTTATACGATCGCAAACCTATTAGCTTTTGGTGTTTCAATTTATTATCTGGGGATTTTCATTTTACGCTGTGATGGGGCAGTGGAAAAACTAATTCTGCGTTTTAACGTTAGTCACCACTATTGGTAAGGCATTCTTTATTTTCCGGCACCTCCCTTCGTCGAGTCCGCCTCCCTTCTTTAGCCAGACAGAGTGATGAATCTGATACGCCAGCGAGTCAGATTACATTATGCAGTTCTCACAGATAAGAGAAGAGCGAAACAACTATTTTCTTTGGCCTTATCTCCTCCGAGAGGCTGTGTTTCTAAAAGGGGAACCAGCCTCCCCGGCCAGATTTCATTAGTCATTCTGATGCGAGGCCTTCAGTGCTGATTAGACTTTATGGGCTGGGCGATTTCACACCGCCGCACTTGCACTTTTTTTTTTTCCCCCCACTTCTTCACTCTTCCCACCCTCCCTCAAGGTTATATATACACATGCATGCACGTCTGGCACATACACAAAGGGCATGCTAATTGTTTAGTTCAGGTGTTGCATGCGGAGGTCACACTTTAAAAGGTTCGGATATTTTTGGTCGGGCTGCGAGCGTGGATTTAAGCCTCTTTGGGTGCAAACCTTCAGTGCGCTGTGCTGCACCGGCTGCCCCCCCAGAGGAGTGAGAGACCTTTCATGTTTATGACGACTGCAAAGAAATCCTATCGCTCCCCAAAAGCGGCCATAATTCAGACTTTCCATGCATGTATAGAACATGTGGACTCCATCTGAAATACCAGACTATATGACATAATGTCTCCTTTTACATATACATTGGAACACAATCTGTTTCTTTGCATTTTACAGCAACATTTTTTTCTCAATTTATAGCAACATGTCCCATACAAAGTAATAGCGATGATGTCATTCGAATGTAAAAAAACAATATAGAGCAACGTCAACAGCAATTCTCAGGACCTGCCAGTTCCATAATATTGCTATTGAGTAAATAAAGTTTTGAGGTGTTGAATTTAGGAAATTTCCTGTGTTAGTATAAACCCCCCACCAGCACCGGCACCACACATGTTCTTGCATGTGCAGCTTCACGGTCACATAACGTCAACGTTAAACGTCACTTGGCCCAAAGTGTCTCCTACACCTCCAGCTGCACTGCAGCTGGAAGTTTCAATGTCTTCCGCCAAAGCACCCCAATGCAACATACTATAATGGTTATTATATAATATGTAATACGTATCCACAACATGACTAGTCTATCTAAAAATAATAAATAATCATTTATTTTGAGCCTCAGCTCCCATCAACTTTTACCTGAAAGCACCCTAACCCCAAAATGACTGTCAACAAGTTGCTGCCCTCTTGTGGATCACCGGGTGGACAAACTCGAACCTTACAATAGATTCAAAGGGGTGGGGGAAATGTTTTACAGTAATCCCGATAGGCATGATTTATTTTGGTGGTGTCAGCTCAATCACTTTTAAGGGATTATCACGGAGGGCATCTCCCAGGCAGAATAATTACTGTTATTATTTGCATTTTACAATACAGGTGTCTTGAATGATAGCCATTTTATGTAGAAGGGGGCTCAGTGGTGTTTGCATTTAAAATGACAATTTTGTAAATGTATTGCAAAAACGGCTCAAGACATTAGAGGATTTGGGTATTCAATGTTGTGTAAAAAAAAAAAGTATATATCTATATATGCAAACGTTTAGCATGAGAGAGAGTTCCTGCTTCAGCAATTCTCAGTACCTTTTTTTTTTTCTACAAGTTTTATTGTGTACGTCTTGGCAAGCTTTTGAGCACCTGGAAAGCTGACTTGAGTTTAGCTTTGCCAGACTTTTTTTTTTTCCTGTCCCCCGTCTCTTTACTGAACTCAATTTGGAGCACTAACCATATTCATCTGAGCAGCCAGAACAGAGATCCTTATTTTTGTCACTGTTGCAATGTTCCAATAAAAATCCGGGTTTGTAGTTATCATCGGGTTTTACGTTTAGCATCACTGGCCACCTTCAGTGACAAAAACAAAGACAATACAAAGAACATTTGACTTTGGTGAGACCACTGTGTTGAGGAATGATATCCATAGCTGGTCTGGATTAATTATTCCAGTCATGCATCAAGCACTACTCGCTTTCTTTATCAAGTTTCCTCTTGTGCCCGAGTAGCAGGATTCTCCCTTTTCCCCCCCGAAAGATACGCAGACAGCTCAGTGTACTTCCCAACAAAAATCTAAAAAAAAAAGAAATCAGGGCTTTTCATGCCAATGTTGAAAATGTCACCCTGGCATTGCAATAAATCACGCAGGTTCAACGTGTTTAGTTATTTCCTTACAGTGTGGTGCATTGCTGTATCCGGCCGCTCTTATTTATACTCCGCTGGTCGCTTGTGTAATTCTCTGGCTGACATTTTCCCTTGTTGGCTTGCTCTTCGCAGCAAATAGGCCAAGTGTCCTGGAGAGTTGCATACCATCTTTCACACAGTCAATGTCAGGGATGCCCTTCTCTGTCACTTAAGCAGAGACTGTGAGGATCGTTAGACTGCCAAGATTTTAATACAATCACAATATGCGTGAATATAATACGATTAAGTCCAGTTATAATCGATTATCTCTTGTGCTTTGGATTTGAATTGGAGTCGCTCAGGCTTCCTACATTTAATTCCATATAACATTCAAAATGTTGTCATTTTTTGTATATTTGGTGTTGGAGTCAACCTGAAGTTCAATGTGATACAATAGGATTCACTCCAATTAAGATTCAATAAAATCAGCCTAATTTGATTTGATGCAGTGCAAAGAACACTAATATTTTATGTACTACTGTTCGGAAGATTTCAAATTTCTTTCACCAAATTTTTGCCTGCCTTGCTAACAAATTAGCAGCCGGAATAAAAGACAACACTCATCGCTCTTCACATCACGATATGGAAATTCCGGGTTGTGGAACAAAAAAGCCCAGCGATGCACAAAACATTCCCCGGAAAGAGAGGCCATAGCTTTTTTGTTGTTAGTTGGAGGGTGAAAGGAATGTCAAGAAGTTAGTCAGACGTTTCCTCAAACAAAAACGGATCACTAACTGACTCTGCTGCTGACCTGCACAGTCATGGGTTCTGCGGTAATAAAAATAAGCAAGGCGGAGTTGTTTGGAAGACCCTGACAAAAAAAAACACACAACTGTCTGGGTGAGTTGTGCTTACTGTGAAGAGGTTTTGCGGGCGTTACAGTGGGGGGTCCGCGACAGGAAGTGACAGCAGTTTGATGAGAGTAACAGCAGGCAATTACACTTCACCACCTCAGCATGGAATTGGAGGCTGTAACCTTTTTTGTATGGACTGAGCCATCTCGGGAAAATGGTATTCTAACTTTCGTGCTTTTTTTTCCCCCTTTATTTTGCTTCAGCTAATTCTTACGTTAGATATCGTAAAGCGTTCAAAGCAGAACATATTCAGAAAATCATGTACTGTGTAATACACATAATCTTTAAGTTTTGCTTTATCTGTATTTTAAAGAATCACTTTTTCAGCCACAATTCAATGGTCGGTTTCATGTGTCAATCATGATAGCAGCTCTATCACCGTATTTGGATGAAGGAAGCAAATCAGTTTATTTATTTATTATTTGTTATTAATATTACACTTTAATCAATACATTTAGTAATGGGCCATTATTTTTAATTGAAAATTCTAATGTTAATAAAAAAATAGAAAAATTGTTCATTGGATTTTTCTGTTTTTAAAAAAAGAGGTAGGTAAAAAGTATCAACCAGAATCTAAGGTGTCATTTAAGAGGTTACCTTTATTTAAAATAAGTGACTATAAAGACATTTTTCAACCTATCAAAATAATCCCCATTTCTCTCATTGTTATTTCAGAATCCTTGCCCTTTATTTCAAACAGTCAGCATTTTCTATTCATGAACCCTTACATAGTCTCTTACCACACTGAGAATAATAATGATGTAGCGGAGCATAGATTTGTGCCAAAAAGCCCACCGTGTGCTCGAGGTAGAAAAATGACAATAAGGGAGCCAAAGGGGTCTTGGATTCGTCTCGCATGGTGAATGATCGCCAGCCAGCGGCGGACCACTCATGTCGATATTGTTAAAAAAATGCCCAAGTGATACTCCCTACCCCTGGGTGGTCATTAATAGTGACCCCACTCCCCCCTCCCTCTCACCTACCCACCAGTAGATGGCGTGGGCGTTCCTACTGCTCCACGCCCAAAGCCGGGGGGACGCTCTCCCACTGTCTTCATAATGATGACTTACATAAGAGTGCAGTATCTCCCTCTCAGCAGGCTCTCCATAAGAAATGATGCTTTAGATCTGGCATCCTGCTTATGTCGTTCTTTTCTCTCTCTCTTCTTTGCTTCCAGAAAACTTTCTCTCCCTCCTCTGTCCCGGCTTTGATCCGAGACCTAATTAAGTAGCAAATGATGAATACAAACAGCGCATCAGTTGTAGATTGTATTAGGACGTTATGAGGATACATCTTGTTCATAATCCGTTTATTACATGCGCGGGAAAGTTGGAAATGAGCAAGATGATGGTTTTTTTTTGCCGTGAGATGTAACTCATATTTTCAGCATGGCATTATGGCAGAAGCTGCTCTGTTTTGACCAGGAGTAAACCTTTCTGGAGCCACAATTGTGTGATATTTAAAACATTCTAAAAATATACTATATCACATCAGTAATGTACATCATGTACATCATCAAAGACTTGACACCACTCGCCATGTCTTGGGTTCTCGACATGGTACCGGAATGGCAATTCCCTTCGGATGATATCTGACCCCAAGAGAAAAGATAAATTAACTGCGGTCAAAATGTCCACCTGCATTTTTTCTTTCTTTGTGGTACAATTTATTATGTCCAAGTTGGAACCATATTGATTTTGCAGCATACGTGACACATTAGATCACTGAGGTCAAGTGATTTGTCCGCCTTTGTTGAAATTAGTAATTTTGCCTGATGCAAAAGGCAAAGAATGATTCAAAATGTTGCCATATGTGGCATCTATTGGGAATTGTAAAATGTTTGGTTTGTGTGTGTGTATGTGTTTGTGTGTTTAATTTCTAGCTGCTAATTTTATGATAAATGCACTCACTGGACAGTGTTCCACTGATTTTTGTGTTTGTTTTGGTTTTAATAGCAGCAAAAACTAGATTTTAACAATACAGGTACTAACACAAGAACAACATGTACAGTAAATGTAAATGACAAAATCTTCTGTATTATTTATTACATGGTTTACTATATGGTTACATATTTAATATGTTAGTGCTAAAACTAGCATTGACAACTGAATTAAAATTTGAGCTTTGTTCTTTTTGGGATGGGAGAGGGGGGACTACACATGCTATCCAATTGCCTCTAAAGAAAACTGTCAGAAGATTTGCAACGTGTGACATTCTGAACGGCGCTAAACATTTGTGCCCTCCAAAGTCGTCAGATTACACGCTGTGTGAGCTCGTCGGCCTGATGCCTGCTGACACATTTAGGCCGAACAGGTCACCTCTGAGAGAGCGCGGTAGTTTTGACCTGACACACTCCAAAGCTGAGAGGATCAGCCAGAGCGCGCTACTTGAGGACGCTTTGGAATATCGTTTAGCACGATATGGACCACAAAATTACCCCTAAACACACCGCATAACTTTAATTTGTATGGCAAACGTCCTGTCATGTTCATCCCCCTTACGCAAGAATAACTATTCCTGTAACACTTGACACTATTCAGTGATGTTTATTGCACATTTATCACTCTGATTGTGTAAATTATTTGATAGCAGGATCTTATTTGTCCTAATGCTCCTTTATGGATAGACAATATTATAATGTTACTCTCCTGTTTTAATGGGGAATCGTTTTATTGGTTATAGTTAAAAAATTGGTTTTGGTGAATTTCTTCTTTTCCCAGTACGTATGGCCTATTGGTAAGCATGAGTGACTCTGGCCAAGGGTGTGGCCGCGTGACACCACATTGTAATATAAGTATTGGCATGAATAAAAGCAGATGATAATTAAAAGAGCATAATATTGTTGGATAGCTGCTCGAAAGCGTGGGTGCAGCGGAAGGTGGCGGAGTTTGAACGTAGTTTCATCCAAGTTCGGCAGTATTACCTCCAGCTTCCCTCATTAGTCTTTACGCTGGTCTTTGTGTGCGTGCAGCGGGAGGTTTCACTCGAACAAAGCTTCCATCAGCACGGCTCGCCTGGAAGACCTTCTCTTGCAGAAATTTTTAACTGCCCAACAGGCTAATTACTTCTCTGGCACGTGGCCTCCCCTCCATTATGACCCTACGACTTACAGAGCTGCGTCTTCTGCAAAAAAAAAAAAAAAAGAAACGCAGTGAGACAACCTCCCCAGACGCAGAGCCAGCATGGATTGGTGTATTGATCACATGTGATAACACCCCCGGCTACAGTGTGAACTGACTTTTAACGTGACTAGACCTGCGGGGGTCCATTAAAAATCCATGCAGTGTGCCTTAGCCAGTGTGAACCAAGGCACACTAGCACAGTAAAGGGTGGAAGCATTGTTTGACGACAAATTGACAAGTCAGGTGATACTAACGCACCCGTAAATTTACAAATTAAATGAGATATTGATATCCTGTGACAGCACATAGAGAAAATGATGCCTTAAATGCATTATACACTCTCACCAAAAAGGCCACCAATTCCAGGCTGACAGACAGACAGACAGACAGACAGACAGACAGACAATCGAACTTAGAATAAGTATAACGCGTATACCAACCACTCAATACGAATTGTAATGCAAAGAGATGGACAGAGCCACAGTGGAAGGATGATGCCCAAAATAGAAATAAACGCATGGAATCAACTTCACAAGATAGAAAGACCAAAGAAACAAAATCATAGGAATACTTTTGTACCAATGAACAAACAACCTGTCAGTACAGCTAGACATCACACAAACATATGAGGAACAAGCAAGATGATGGATCAAACAAGACGATGGAGACAAGCAAAGCAATAATCCGGCATTAAGTTCAGCTGCGCCTACGAACATTATGGGAAATGCCACGGGGTTAAGGTGAAATGAAAAAAGCCTTCCTCTCGAACATATGGTAAAGGACAGCACTGTTTGAACTCTTCACCTGCACTTTGCCAAACTGATGTCATTGCACAACCAGTTTTGTCCCTAGCGTTTTTCTCTTAGTCTTTTTGTCTCTCACTCAGTCATACATTTAGAATATTTCACGCTTACAGCATTTTTTTCTGTATGGCTAGTAACGTCAGTCTCAGACTTATTCAAGCTCTTTTTGTATATTCACATTGCTACTTGTCTGTAAGATTTTTTTTTCATATTGGATTTCTGTACATCTTGGTATCGGGAGAAATGCTCTCTTCACAAACCGTTAAATATCGAATGACTTAATGAAAGCCATGCTGAGAAAGTTGAAATACTGTATTAAAACTGTGGGGGGGAATGTCAGCAACCACTTAGTGCAAATAATCCAGATATCTATTAAGGTTAAACTACACTGCTTGTAATTATGGGAACTTTTGTTGGTAATTAGCTCCCTGGGAGAGTTGTTGTGTTCTTTTCAGACAACAAAATTAAGTGAGTAATAACAAATCTCAAGCTGCAAAGGTCAATTTATGTCATTTTATTTCTTCGAATGGACAATTGTGCCTTTATTAGTCGTTTCTAGAATGAATTAATGCTTACTTGCTTACTATAACAAACAGGTTTTAAAGTACCAAGCCTTTTTCAACACGGCGCCCTCTGTTGGATTTTCTGTGCTACTGCCTCACTTCCTCCCAATGCAGAATCACAATTGGCACCAGGGTCTTCCACATCCATGTACAAAATCTTTCTCTGCGCAGAGGAGCAGAAAGTAAGCTCAGACGTGACACGCATGCAGTGGAAGTTTGCAACGGAGAACATTGTGAATTATTGAAAAGCAAACAAGACCTCGGCAAGGGGCCGGGATAACCGTTCATTTAGGTAATGCATGCCGAGGGCACTGTCAAATTCCCCCTGAAAAGCAGCCACAACGCCACCAAAGGAATTGAAATAGGAAAAAGCACATTGCGGCATATTCGTGTACTCATTCATCGTGAGTGCTTGCCAAGGACTTTTTGATTCGCTTGCATCCTATTAAACCAAAACAATGGCAGATTTTTTTTCACTTGAATTACATTACGCTGGGATAATCTCATTACAAGGCAGTGTGAAGTTATGTGCCATACACTCTTTTTTTTCTTCTTCTCCAAAGACTTGCAGTCACTTGAAATAGAAAATCTTGATGTTTTTGAAAGAGACTGAAAAAGTTCTTTTGTATCATACCTCCACAACTCTGTCACTAAATTGTCAGGTGCATGACCCTCACCCCCTCGTTTATTTATTTATTTGCAGTTATGATGAAGCCCTATGAATTCTACCTAGCAACAAGTGGCAGGAGATACGTGTTATGTGGCCAGAAACAAGAACATGAATAATTCAGTTGTGACATGGCCCAGAATCAAAAACATGAAAACAATTTTTACTCTGTTACTTTGGACTTTGCTTGTGAAAAGTTGGGATAAACTTCTGCCAGTCATTTATCTTGAATTCTCACAATATTAGACTATCACTAACTACCAGAAGACTGGATGTTTGTATATTCTCTGAGAAAGGGCCGTTGAGTCGTTTTCAGCCAGATGTGAAAGACGGTCTGTCTTCTCCAAAACACAAACGCAGCCTAATCTAAAAAACACCACATTGATAACTTTTTATGTGTGACTCCAGAGTCTTAAGTAGTTTCGAGTGGTAAGTGCGCAAGGTTGCAGATAGATGGAAAGACGCAGAGCCCGGCGAAAAGGTCACAGCGACACAACGGCCTAGCTCAAGTCCTCTATCTACTCGCTTGCCAAAGAGGTCTAATCTAACACTTGTATTGACATTTAGACTAAGTGCCATTTAGTTTTATGCCTGTCGCCTCGGAAGACTAACTCGCAAAGTCGCTTTATGTGGCTTCCGGCGCAAATTGGCAAGCGTGAGCGCCGTCATTTCCTCTCATAAGACACAAGTCAGCTCGCATGTTCCGAGTGTCACCAAAGTAAATCCACTCATTAGGCTTTCGAGTCTTATCAGTTGTTTATGGGATCACAAGAAGTCCAACTTTGTCGGCGCATGATTCGCCTTCTGGCGCTCTCCCGTCTTTTATCTGAGGTCTGGTATCTTTGTATCTTGTGTAAAGCTTCCTGTCATCAAGGAGCCTCTTTCTCATCTCCATCCGCCGGGGTTGTAAGTGTCTCCCATTAAGGCGTTGCTTGTGTGGAATAGGAGAGGGGAGAAAAAAGGAAAAATCCAACCGGCAGCCTCTGACTGATCTTATCGAGGTCATCCTCTGGATAGCAGCGAGGAAAATAAAACAGATAAGCCATCTTCTATAACTTAATTAGCTTTTTATCACACAATGCAATTACAAAATTGTCAAGCTATTGGGTGTCGGGAGACTGCCGCCAACACTTTGACGGAGAGAACAATCACAAAGTGGTCAATGCCACTCAGAGAGTGATGCTTGCTCCAGCCAAGGAGGGCTGTAAAGTTTGCACTAAAAGGCGATGCCGCGGGGAGCAATGTGTTTATTTAGCATCCTTTGAGCAAAGCTACCTCAATGCAGAACACACATTTCAAGGGCCGGAGACACAGCAATGATGCCGATAAGGGAGATTAATGGTGTTGTCCGAGCCAGTCGCACGTGCGCCCCCCCCCTCGAATGGGTCCGCTATCAAAAAAGCATCGCGGCGGCCGAGTGAGGCGAAAGGACGAGATGTCACATGAATAAATAAAATAAGAAGAACAGGACAGCCCCTTCTCACACATTCTGGTCAATGCGCAAAAATGACATTAAGAAGCGAAAACACGGGCAAATCTATAAATAAATCATAAGGTTAAGAAGGTTTTTACAGAAACGACAAAAAAAGCGAAAAAAACGGATGTGTTGTGAGCTGCAAAATTTGCATGGTTATTGCATTGCAGTCAGGCGGCCATGATTTGTTTGAGTGCGTATGAGTGAGGGTCCATTATCACCTTTGTAATCTTGATGTAGTGCTGCACAATCATGCTTAAGTCTGAATGTTTTTGCCACAGGCAAAACGTTCATCAGCTTTCGTGTCATCTTCACACACTGTTCGACACACCACCAGTCACAAAAAAGAACGACGTTAGTCCCTTGGTCACAAAAACATATCAATACCAACTAAGAGTGTTCAATTGGAATCAGTCAGTGTGAATGTAGCGTAAAAAGGTGAATGAGAGCCGGTAGTGCTGCTTGTTCCTGTCACGTTTTAAGTTTAAAGCGAGCCGTATCCAAGACATCAATCAATAGGCCATCCGCTGAAAGGCCTTGATTAACCCGATGCATAATTCATCGTCAGCGTATGACGATCTCAGCATGTGAAGGAGCGGAGGTTTTGATTTAAAGCTACGGCCAATCTTTGAGTGCACCCTAAGAAAGAGCATGTTGGAAATGAAAGCGCCCCCCCTCTTTTTTTTGTGTATTCTGCAAGGCATTTATCAGCAGGATTGCTCTAATGGGGATGTCACGGGGGGGGCTGGGGGCACGGAGGGAGCTGGGGTCTTGGGCGTCTCCCTGGGGCTTCAGAGGAGGCGCCGTGATGGAGATGGAGAGCCGTGTAAAGATTAGCCATATCTCCAAAACGAGACCTCCAGTCATATTAGCGACATGGAATTGCGCTCCTTAATCTATATGCTATTCATCATGTTGCAATGATGTCAGCCAGCGAGGCTAACGTTAGCTTTACACTGGAACCGAGCAAGGATCACCTGATAAACGATGCAGGCAGTGTGTTGAAAACTGATCGTTCTTAAACTTAAATAAATTCCAACTGTGGTCAATTCAGTTGGTTGGCCAAGACTTGGAAAGGGACATGCTATTCTTTATCATGAAAGTGTTCTTAGACCCGCAAAAGGCTTTCACATTCAATCTTTTCATGTTCACGGAACGTAGCATGAAGCTGGTAGCTTGCCTCAACCTTGTTTTGTCCATCAAAATTTTGAATTATTTGACTTCAGAATTTTCACTTCATTGTTAATGTATACAAAGTCTATAGACTGACAAACAACTGGTTTCAATGCTCAAAGCGATTGAAATCATATGAAATAGCGTCTGATTCATTCTGGAAGAGATGATTCAACTTTAGATGAATTCATTCAGTTTTTGGTACTTCTTGATGCAAAAAGCAATCGGCCCTTTAAACCTGACTAAAACAGCTGAACATCCCATTTTCCGCTTGACTGGGCTGGCTCTAATGATCTCTTGATAATGGCTTTGACTGGAATCTCACTGCCGTGACCAGGCCTACTCTGCCTTTCTGTGTTGAGACTTTTGGGTTAAGTGAAAAATGTTGATTCATCTTACCGAATTTATGCTTTACAGGCTCGTGCTCTTTTTTTTTTTTTGTCTCTGTGAAGAGCATATCCTCAGCAAAGCATGGAAGGGCTTAGTTGAGTAATATTATTTTAAAAAGTTGAAAAGAATGTGTTGCTTGGTTGATTTTAAAAACAACAACAACAAAAAGAATGTCTAATGTGTAATGAACTGGATTCATTGCCGCATGTGCTTGGAGAATTAATCAGTAGTATGAATTTATTTGTTGATTTTGTTCCATGAACATCTTGTCACTCACGTTTCGGATACTTCAGGGGTTTTCAAGGACTCCTTACAGGAGAGATAGCCTCTCCCCCATCCCCCTCTTAATCCGAATACCCATTAAACATAGCGGTAATTACTATTTGTCAGTCTAAATACCATAGGAATTAAAAAGTTGTTGGGGTAAATAATTATTCATATCCGTCTTACCCCACCATCACGTCTGTATATTGTCGTCCTGGACTCGCCCTGTAACCATGACAACACAGTACTCAGCATTATATTCGTTGTCATATTCTGGAACGCTGTCCTTAAATTAAGTTTACTGAAGGAAGTAGTGATTTGAAGCCAGCAGTGGCGGCGGCCCCCGTGGTCCGTGACATTGCTGGCAATGTTTAATTAAACCGCATCTACTCTTGATGGTGCAAGTTGCGAGTCACGAGCCCCCCGAGGATCGGCGAAGGGCTGAGTGAAGCACATTCATGTTGTTCCCGAGATTGTTTTCTGCCGTTAAAGGAGCAGTATGACCCGGAGACGTGAAGGGAAAGGGAGCACGTGTCGCCGTGGAGGATTATATCGGACGGAATATTGTCGACGTTAACACACTAGAAATTAGAGTCTTAGCTTTTCCGTGGCACTCTCTCGCACTCTCTCTCTCTCTCTCTCTCGCTCTCTCTGTCCATCTCTCTCTCTCTGTCCATCTCTCTCTCTCTCTCGCTCTCTTGCTCTCAAATTGCAAATGACTTTTTTGTCTAGAACAAATCCTTGCTCTCGGTGTGAGTGGATGCGAATCAGATTTGTTCAGCCCTCATGCCATAGTTTCGCCTTCCATACGATTGCACCTCTTCCAATCAATTTATACAATGATACTTGATTCGTAATTACAATTATTATAATAAACCCTCATACTTCTAGGGCTGGGCTATTACAACTGCATGGAATCAAATACCTCCAGTCAAAACATTCATTGGGTACAATTCAAAAACATGTCAGGTAACACAAAACTGAAGTCGCAGTTTATGCATGACTAGCAATTAGCACAGTTTTGCTGATAACTCAATTTTATGAATTTCTCTTTTTGGCTTTAGGTCTAACTCTGTGTGGAAAACTTCTGGGTCCTGGTCTGGACCACAGTCTGCCAATTAGTGACCTCTATTCTTGACCCAGGACCATCAAATTGCAGGTATGAATGCCAAACTACAAATACTAATAACACTAGTCCTTTGACTTGGAAATACCGATTTGAAATAATTTTGATGGCATACTGGCTTGTTATAAGATGAAAACCCCCCACAACAATTTCAATAGAATTTTCTCAAACTATGGATGAACGTACATTCAATGCTGTAGATAAATATGACATGTTTTGTTGGGCTTCAAAAACACTGCCTGTATAAAATATAAATTATTTGCCCTAAAATGAAAACAGTGATACATAAAAAGTTTGTATGATTAGTTATGTACAAAGTGTTTTTGATATACGACCATGCAAAAAAACTAATATGAATGAGGGATTTGTTTTACACACTAACTTTTTAATTATTTGCAAGTCTCATATCCTGGTTTACACAAAAAAAATAATAATGACAGTAATATACGATAAAGCCATAAAGATGTCCCTCGATCCAATTTTATGACCAATAAGTCACTGCTTGATTACTTTCTTTCAACAACACACACATACACACACACAAACAGGGTGTAAAGTGTTATGTCTGCAGGAAGCAAAAATAATATATATAATCACTTTCATTCCCCGAAGGACCCACATTTCCGCATTTTCATGAATTATCGTTAAAATTTTCAGCCAGCACTATCTGTGGAATATTCAAGGCTCGGCACCCGAGAGGCCACGTTGGTATAACGTGAGTGCTTGTAAAACACGCATATGTACCTTAATAGCAGTCGCTGTTACTTCCAAAAATATGAACTATGACATTCATTAGTCGTATCGAAAACTTTATCCGTCCATCCATTTGCTGTACAACTTGTCCTCATTGGGTTCACGAATGAGCTGGAGTCTATCCCAGCCGATTTTGGGCAAAAGGCGGGGTTGAACCCTCGGCTGGTCGTCGGCCAAATGTACATAGAAGACTCATTGATGTGATTGTTATCGCCACTGGTGTCTGCTTAATGCCAAAGTAGTCACTCAAACAGCCTTGTTTTTTAGCTTTATGGACCCGCAGCATCACAATCAGTGTAAATATCATCGGTGAGTGTAGCCGCTTGACATTTTCAGTTATGCTCGGCTTTCCATATCATTGAGGCTAATGCGACTATTGAATGCGTAATGTGATGCCCATCCTGGGATTAATCTGTTCGTTTGAAGAAAAATAAAAAAACTTTTTAATTCTTTTTAACCGACAAGCCACTTAAAAAATGAATTTGCTTTGGGATGTTTGTGTCAACAGGGTCTTTGCTTAAGCTTCTAAGATGGCAATAATATTTAGCGACGTGATGATAATCTGTGTGAAAAAAGTCAACAGTGCAAATCTGTGAGACATTTAGAGCAAATCACCGGCAGCGAACATAAAATGGAGCAGCTTATTGACTGCTTGAGATACGATTGTATTGATTGAGAGTGACACTTTGCAATCGTGAGAGTCACGGATAGTCATCAGTGATGAATGACCTGCTTTCCTGCTTAACTACTGTATTCCAAAAGGTATCATTTGCAAACTCGACCTCTACCAAAATCTTTACAAACGAGGGGAAACAATCACGGCGGGCCATATTTGTTTGTTTTACAGTGAGCCACTTCCTGTGCTGAGGTTAGATTTTGCGTGGCGGTAAAGAAACGGTTCTATAAAAAATAAAACAGGGAACAACAGGAATTGCTCAATTTACAACAATAGCGACGTTTTGAGGTTACGAATGACACACAAACAACTAGCTTGTGCAGCACCATCAGAATGACAGGAACGTGCGGTCATGGCAGGCAAGTGAGGCAGTGTCGCCCCCTGGTGGCTGGTCCCTGCATATGAAGAGTAAAAAAAACAAAAATTAGAAAATTCTCATAGACATGGAAACCACTTGTGCAATCCTCAGTTTTTTTTGTAGACAGAGGATGGTTACCATGCTACTTGACTGCCAATGACTCCCAACTTCCTCCAAAATATCACTCATGAGCTTTTGTTTTGTCATAAAAATGATGACTTCATGCTTGCTTTGTTAAACGGTGAGTTATCTTTGAATGGCATTTTTTTTTCACACCAATAAATTTTCCTCGAGGGCAAAAAAGATACAGTATTTTCTGACCAACGACTTTACAATAGCTCAGACGACAGCGCTCTGAAGGATTCCGTCTGGATTCTATGATTTATTCACCATTGTGAGAAAACGGGATACTTTTTTTTCACCCCGCCGTGTTAGACAATGAGATGAATGGTTGCATTAAAAGATAAAAGTTTGAGCGCAAGAATAGAATACAAAGGAGAACACAAGCTTAGTTCCGCAGATCTGAACTATAATTCATTTCATTAGGCAAGCACTGACCTGCGGTAGCATTCTCTCTTTCACTCTTTCGCCATTGTGGCAAAGGATTGTGGGAATTTTCTCGACGGGATCCCAGACTGTCACACAGTGCAGGAAATGGATCAAAGGTGGGGAAACAAGCCGGCCCATTTCAAGTACGGCCGGTCATTGTTATGTCGTGCGCCACTTGTGGTTTTTTTTGGTCCCCGTCCTCCCCAAAATACTTTAGCAGTGCAATTAGAGTGGGAAAATAAAAAATGATGCAAGTTCCAGCAATGCTCCTTTGGCTTATTGAAAGCTTTTGAAGAGGATAATTAAAAAAAAAACAACCTTTGACTGAATCAGTTGAGATCTTTTTCATCTCTGACTCAACATTGTGTCAAATCGTGTCTTCATTTGGCAGTCATGTAAGTGACGTGCTCGCTCGCTCGCTCGCGTCTTTTCTCGCACGACTGCCAGTTTTTTCTTGAAAACGACCCGTATCTCGTCTACTTCACCTCCGTAATTCCGAAACACTGCAGATTTAATTAAATGAAAGATGAAGTCACAGATGAGAGGAAGCAAGGCCATTTTACTTGGCATCATCATTACGTTGTCACTGTGTTGCATTGCGATAATCATCGTTAGAAGATTCACTTATCTTTTCCTCGCTTCACGCAGATTAGCAACATTGACTGCTTGATCACCGGCATCCTCATCAACGCTGATTGGTGTGAAATATAACTCATGTATGACAGATTCATTTCAAGTCTGTAAAATCAGCAACCCTCTATTCAACCTGCTCAGAAACTTTATTTTCAGAAATAGTCAGCTAACAAATACTCGGTTGTTAAATTTCACACTCAGTGGGTTGGCCAGCACTCCGACTTTCTATAGAAGCAATTAAAAAGTCAATTTTCTATAATGTGTCCCCTTTTAAAACATTGCTCGTACGGTTAATTGACGGTTAATTGTGTTTATGATGGCAAGAGTTGTGGAACAAATGATTCCAGATATGCTTGATCCCAATAAGAGATTTAACTTTGAAAGTTAATGGAATGCATTGTGGTGAAACTTTTCTGTAATGGGGAAAGTAGACTGAGTCTATCAATTACATCACCATCGCTGCGTTGTAATATTATTGTCATTATTGGCTAAGTATCAATGTGATCATTCCAAATTTTGCAAACCCAAACAAACTTTGTAGCGCTCTCGGTTTGTATACCTTCCTGTTTAGTTGCATTACAGAGCAGCGCATTAAACAAATGGCTGTGTGCCCCACGCCATCAATATGCCTGTATTGATCTTGACAGTAACTCTGTGCCTTTGAGGCGGTGCCGTCACCTTGAGTCATGCCTGGAGATGGGCCAGGCTACTTGTAGCCAATTTACGTCACACTAACAGCACACAGTGTTTTCTTAATAGGATTGTCACAGCGCTCGAATAGGGTCCGTGGAAACACTCTGCTTTCCCGAACTGCTTATTATTCTTAGAAAGTAGCTCCTAATGTCTTCACTTATCAGCAGTAAAGTAGAAGCCACAGCACGGCGAGCCAAACATGCTCATTAGTTTCCCTGTTTGTCTGCGACACACTTCCACTCCAAAACCAGCGACGGCCATATGACGCAATGAAAAATGTAGTCCCTCTGCGCGAGAGGGCACATAAATTCGAAAAATTTCACAAACTGGGTCATCCGCGTGCCTCATATGTTCTTTTGTTCCTGCACCAAGACGTGGTTAAACCGACTTGATCACTTTAGGTCGTTTTTATAAAGCAGGTCCAGCATGATGTCGGCGTAGAATGCAGAGAAGAAAATGGCGTCAGCTTGAGATAGAATCATAAAAGTGCCTAGGACACATCTGCTCTTATCGCAAGATTTCTCAGCGTATAAGGAAATTATGCTGTATATGGTGGATAGACTGGGAGACGAGAGTAAACACAATAGTTTGCTTTTCAATCTGCTTTTGTTTTAGTTTGTATCCAGCTCATTGTTTATTTATAAGACTCTGAAAATTCTGTTTAGAAATGCTATTTCTATCTATCTGCAGAACCCAAACTGCACATTTCCCAAGTACACAAAAACTGCATTGGGCATCTATCGGGCCGCACTTCACCACCAATATGATGAATTACACAAATCGTGTCCCGATTGCTGCATGAGTCTCAAACAGGTGACACAATTATCTGCCTCCCCTATTGTTCCCCATCTAATCATCAAAATTTGGCGTTCATTCACCCTCTTATTCACAACAGGATACACTGCAAAAATATAAATGACTAACGACATCAACACTGTCACAACGGAATCGAGCACCTGATACAATTTGTTCAACACAAAATTCAATTCATTTGCATGCTCACAGCGCACCCTGTCTTGTTGTTTTATCTCATATTCGGAGCGTCGTGTGTAGATCCATATAGCAAAGCAATAAAAAACAGCGCTCCGTAAATGACATGTCTATACCCCCCAAGATCCTGCTATCCCATCCTTCCTACCTTGTTGTAATGCTGACATTTGTAGCTACAGGAACAACTCCTTTTCTGCAAAGGCCTTTGGGACTCGTGCACTCCCAAGAGCCATCAAAACATATTATATCACTGTTAAATATATGATGAAGCACCGCAGAATTTGCTTCATGGGCCAGCAATTCTCAAGCCCAAGTCATGACCTCATTATGAAACAATATGAACCTGTCCGCAACTAAAACAAATGGCGAGTGTATTACCTCAGTCACCTTTGGTAACCAGGCATCGACTTTTCTTCTGTAACATCTTTTTTTGAGAGCTTAACGTCATTAGTCCGCAAGTTGCCTGCGGCGATTGGTTAGTTTAAATGTTAGTCATTAATGTCAGAACCTCTGATAGGTCGGTTCGGTCACACAGTCTTTTCTGCAGTCAATACTTATTCGACATGTCAATCAAAGTTGGCAAAACCACAAATGGGCCTCGTCTGTCTTCTCGTTTGCTTTCTTTGGATTATTCCGTCCAGGCAGCTTTGCTGATTGGTAGCTTTTGCCACCCAATTTTCCATTCAGTCATTCATTTACAAGTCTGTCATCTGTTTTTGTCTGTCACACAGTCTTCCTTCAGATTCTGGTTGGTCTGCATGTCATTCACAAACACTCCGAAATAGGTAGTTCTGTCTTTGCTATTGGTTGGTCTACATGTCCATCATTATTGCATATATTACTGACCGTCATCAGAAAACATGTCAGTCGTTACCGACAATCTGACTAATTGGTTGGGAGTGTCACGTAGCCTTCCTGCAGTCGTTGCTTAGTTTGTACATGGCAGTCATTTCTTGAAGCACCACTTATTGGCTCGGTTCTGTCTCTCATTCTTTCAGCAGTCAGCACCATATTCCCATTTCCTCCAAATACAGTTTTACGGCCATTTATTGGCCAAAAGGCATTTCCGAGAAGTAGAGTCACTAAGCGTGGTATGTTTTTAGCAACTGACATTTTATCGTAGTCTGTGGATAAACTTAGCCTCCAGGTAGTTGTTGTTTAGGTTATTAAAAACATTCACGGAGAGTTTCTTTATCACCTCTTTTTGACAATATGTTTTTAAAGAGTTTAGGGTTGCAATTTCTGTATGGAAAGTAGGGAGCGATGCTAGGTTTTCATCTACTAGCCTAAAGCAGGGTTTCCCAAAGTCCCAGAGTTTGGGAACCCTGGCCTAGCTTCAAAAGTGCTGTCCATTTTGATGTAGGGCTACAAGATGAGAGGGCCAACCTATCAGATAAACATTAATCTAAAGGACAGAGCACTTTTAAGACTCCAGCCACTCGGACATGATGTGTAAAGGGAACCGAGATTTATATTTTCCACTATCGAGTGACGCTTGGATTTATGTCACAAGGAAACATCATTCACTTGGCACATAATCAGTTTTGTCGTCCGTTGACACGTCCTCTCTGACATCGTCACGACACGAAAAAACGGAAGCTCTTCACTCTGCTACTTCATAAACACTGTGGAAAGGGAGAATGAGAGTATCTTGTGCGGGAGAGCTTGATTCCGCCCGTCTGTATTAAAATAATCAATCTCATTACAAGCCACCGACGGAAAGAGAATGAGAGCAAGAGAGGAGGAGGAAAAAAGACACAAACATCAATGGGATTTTGAAAATATATTTACAGAGAGTGAGGCGCGGAGCGTATCGACAAATATTGGATTTTGCAGCGAGCGGAGCAAATGGGTCAGGGCAACACAGGGGGAAACAATGACACAGCGAGACCAAAGAAAAAGATCTGATAAATAAGAAGAGAAATAAGTCACATATCACTGGAGAAAGTAACACGGAGAACACGTCGTATGTTATGCCAGTGACAAAAATAGGCCACCCTCCAACTTCCTGTTAGCTGCCAGGCTTTGCTATTCAAGTCAATAGCCACAGATGTAATAGCGTCGACTCAACACGTCGTCATTTATTCACAACCTACATACCGATAACTAAGCCAAATTTGAAAATTTCCCCCTCTTTTGTGATCAAAGTCAGGAAACGTCATGAGCATCCTGAGCTATTATATTTGTGTATTTTAAAAAAATGTTTTTCTTTTGACATTGAGATAACAATTGATGAATTGTTGCCGATTGTGTCTTGAAACTAATGGTGTGCATTACTTGATTGTAACCAGCAGGGGCACTGTTGATTCACTTTTAGCTAGTTTTAGCTAGTTTGCTGTCTAAAGTGGGGAGAGAGAGGGAGAGAGATGTACGGACAGGCTTTAAAACATGATTCGTAAAGCAGTTTCAAAGCAGGTCAAAGTTGGAGGCTCTAACCTGGTAGGAGAATAGTAATTAGTGGCACAGCGGAGTCCTGGGCCAATATGGCAGGTAAAGGAGTCCCTTTGCCCACAAATTTAAGGCTGTAATTACGTATAATTGTATATTTTGTAATGGTTTTCGTTGGTGGCCTCTGAGCAGCTGGAAGCACCTTGTTCCTCTCAAATGAGTCATAGGGGACTCCCGTTTATTTTCCCAGCTCAGCACTTTCTTACCCTCTGATGGAGCCCTGCGACTCATTATTATCAGATGCGTACACTTCATTATTTGCAGACTCCACTGCTGCTACACACACCATCACTTGACATTGACTATATTTACGGCACAAGTTGTCAATGCCTGGGTAAACATACTGCACCTTTCTTTGGCGTTTTCCTTTTTTTTTTCAGCATGAAGCAGAAACGTTGACCGACTTTAGTGGTCGTCTGAAATCCAAAACAGACTTAATGCTGGGACAGGGGTGTGAAAATAAATGATATATTATCTAGATGAGTGATGTCGTGTTGTTTCTAAGAAAAGAAAAGCCTGCATCATATGTGACGTAACAAGACCTCGGTTCATCAAAACTGTTTTGGGGTTTTTCTTTGGCTTCCATAAGAATGACCTAGAATATTTGTTTTGCTGTGGTTAAGCTTTCTCCACCCATCTATGTCTATTGACATTGCTTTAAAAAATGAGCTGCATCCCCAACACAATTTCACCTTAGACTCTACTTGTCAAAAAGTCACAAATAAAACACTTCCTCCTCTGTTTTATAAAGCAGGCCGGCTGTCCAAACATGTCATTTTAACAACCCAGCTTAGTCAACATATTCCGTGGCACCTAATGAGGGAATGCCACTTGCACTGCATTTCATCCCCCTCTCATGTCGTGTACACCCGTGTTTCTGGTTCCTCGCTTGGAGGCAGAGTTACGCACCTGGGACAAGTCTTCTCCACCTAATAGGATTGATATGTCACCTGAGACTTGTAGCAATTTGCTGAGTAAATGCTTTGCCAGATTGTCTATTTGTTGCTTTACTCTCCCATTTCGCTTCCCCGAGGTGATGTCTCACATGCAGAGAAGTTGAATTTCAAATGAGTTTGTTTCCGCAACATACCTGCTGGAGATAAACAAACATCCATTTTGTTGGATTTAATGAAACATTGAGGCTGAAAAAGTGACATATTTCATAAACCATTGTTACTTTTAAGATAAAGATTGTCCAATAGTGATTCTACATGCATTTTGTAAAACTGCATGTTGTCCTTTTGAATTGAATTATAATTCACTGAACGGCATGAGGCAATTGATGCAAAAGTAGTCAAATATTCCCGCATCCAGTTGAGCGAAGGTGTCTGACAAGAAAGGGTAAAAAAAAACAAAAAAAACAGCAACAATAAATCAATATATCTTCTGGATGATGCACATTTTTTGTATTTTGTATTGAAAGCTAAGCTACATTCACAAATATAACACTTCCTTCTCTGTTTTATAAAGCAGGTTGGTTGTCCAAACATGTCATTTTAACAACCCAGCTTAGTCAACATATTCAGGTATTGAAAGTTCCTGAGGTGGGACATACTCTATCAAGACTTCAACATAACTTTTTCCCCTGCACATTTACTGTTCAAAAATTGTTGATAGTAGTTTCTTCTGAGAATTGACCTTGGATCACTCGTCTTGACAGTATGCCACCGTCCCTTAAAGCAGAGAAAGTACAGCAGAGAGTTTGGTTGATTTGAAAAGTCCAAAAGGCACCCTAGTTGCTGGATCCTCATGGTGTGAACATCGAGTTTGTTCCACCCTACTGCCACCTCGTGAGCCTCGAGGTGGACGCCTCCGTTTTTTTTCTTCTCAATGGTTCATGCTTTCTTTCATGCCATCTGTGCCTGGATGTGGACATGGCTGTCAAGCAGGCCACAGAGGAGACACGGTTCTGATAAGCGCTTTCAAAAAGGATTAAAAGCTTTCATTTTTTTGGGTGAGCAAACCTTGGGCAACAGTACAAACAGACGTGACCTCAGCTATTCATGGATTTCCCTTTCTTTGTTGCTAACACCATTTTATTAAGGAAAAAGATGGGCAAGAGATTTCTGATATCAGCTGACAGTGTTTTTCAAAAGGCTTCAATGTCTTAGTTTTGAGTCATGCATGAGTCCTTTCAAAAAATTGATTGTGATGATATGCAATTAGTTTAGGACAGGGGTGTCAAACTTTTTAATAATAACTAGTTTTCAAAACGAAGACAAATAAAAACTGTTCAAATATTTTAAAAATATAAATGGTAATAAACATTGCTAGCAATATCATGTTATTTTAGTATTTACATGAATTCGATGCGCAATTTGTCCTCGCGGGCCACATAAAATGATGTGGCGTGCCGTATTTGGGCCCCGGGCCTTGAGTTTGACACTGGTGCTTTAGGACAACGTCTGTCACTTCTTTCCCCGTGACTTTTTTCGGTTACTTTAGGAAGAACCGGAACTGTATTTTAATCACATTCTATCTTTGCTCTTCTTTCAAAACGAACATGATCATTTAGCTACACACCCGTTTTAGTACTTTACAAAGAATATCCCTCTTTAAATATCCCAAACTCTGATTGAAGTGGAGATACAAGGGTTTCATCGGGCGCCACGTTATAAATGCAAACCAAACCCAACGCTCTTACAAAAGAGGAGAAATCTCTCCTTTGGCAACATCACCCACGGCTGTGATTTTCTTTAATTCAACAATCACAGTATGCAGCCGCAAGTTTCCTTTTCATCTCACGCTCAGGCGAAATAGGACGGCTGCCAGCTACTTGTGTTTCTTGCATCCCGAGATCAGTTTGAGTCTCACTAATCTGGAAGAAATCAAAGATTAGCATTTTGGAGAGGTTTGCATTTGCCTCAGAGACCGCTGACTCAGATGTTCCCCCAGCCCTCCAGAGACAAATCTGTCTGGCACATTTCATATTCCACACTGTAAAGATAAAAAAGAAAAAAAAAACATTTTTTACTGAGTATGTACATTTGCGCTGACGTATGCCGAAACGGAATTGATGGGGGACACCGACTCACTGGGAATGGGGGCATGACCGATGAAACAATTGACTGTGCGGTGAATATTTCAAAGTCATGAAAATCCTTCTTTATGGCTGTGCGTTTCAACACAACTTAATCAAGCAAAACAAATCCCCCTGCTCCCCTGTTTCCGTGGCAAAATAAGATGAATCGCTGCTCAAAAGATATATTTTTTTAAAGTGGACCCTCTAAAGCTGAATTTGGCAAATGGCTTGACCAGTTGAAGTCAAAGTCTCCTTTGACCTATATTGTATTATTCTTAAACTCTGATTATTCTTTAACATTGGGCAATTAAATATGATTCTTACGCCTCATCAGTGCTCCTGATAGTTTCCGAAATGGCAGCCGAGTCAGATTGGGGGTGGTCCTGGACGACGAGTGGACATCTCGCAGCACAATTTGAGCGCCGCCATCTTCGTCGGCGCGTGTGCCAGTTTCCTTCCAGAGGGGAAAACCTCATTAGCCGTATTACTGAGATCAAACAGGGAAGTTGAGCAGCGGAAGAAAGCGAATCTGCTGTGCCCTATTCAAGAGGAAGTGATGAAAGGCAGACATTTAGCAAAGTGGGGACGCCAGAAGATATTGCGCAACTGGTTTCGAGTTTGAAGGGAGTGTGCTTTGATACTGTGGCTATTTTAAAAAGAGGAACGAGTAACGCTTTGATGGCAACCATGAGGTCTTGTCAAGCACAAAAAAACAAACAAATAAAAAAGCGACAGTTTATCGCTCCGTGGTTCCACACCTCCTGCTGTGTAGGATATTTGGGTTGGGTGCATCATCACAAGGTGAGGCGGTGGGGATGGTGGGGGGGTGTAAGCTCGCTGAGCCCTGAGATGGCAAATTGGTTGTCGGGATGTGGAAGCCTTCCTCGTTGTTGGTGACAGGAGCTGTGGAAGATGGAGCAGCAGCAGCGTGATTGAACTGGACTCGCCTCTATGCGCATCAATGAGTAAAATTCTTAAGAACGACTTTGTAGGGTAAAAGGCAGTGGGCAGGCTGGGAATCACCTGCGTGATGACTTTCCACCTTGACATGTTATTTGAGGGACCTTTGGACCTTGGAAAAATGCCAAACAATATTAAAGGGCTTATTCACTTTTACCTGCTTGTATTCAAAAAGTTGGGCATCAAGTGGGGTCCACCAATTGAGTGTGAAATTATACATATAAAGACAGTAAATACATGTGAGTATGTTTGGTCATGTGACATCTACAAGCTGAGCCGCGATTGGTTGTTAGCTGCGCCCATCATGTGATGTCATTTTCAGTTGACAGCAAGTGGCAAAATGTTTTGTTGCTTAAAAGTTTTCAGACCCCAACTACTAAGCTTTGTAATCTTTTACATCTATTTTTATTTTGAACAACTTGTCCATTGTGTGGCACTTGTGCCTTTCAAGTGATTTAGCATTTCCCTCAAGGACCTGCAGCACCCTCACCGACAAGCACTTCCTGGAAGCCGTCCAGTAAAAGCTCTGTTGAAAAATAGCGAATAGATTTCCAGAGCATCATCAGCATTGATAGAAAGGATTTAGTTGAGCAGCGGGGTGGACAGCAGCGGCTTTGGAGTAGGATTTCATTAGAGCCATATGGTGATGCAGGCCTCTGGGATGGCGTGAAGAGCACACTGGACTGCATCATCACTTGTGGCCTTGACAGCTTTGGACTCGAACATCTTACAACTATAGACGTGTTTAATTAAGTCCTCCCTTGCTTTTAGAAACTCAATTGATGAGATAATTGGCTAGTGGATGGGGTCTCTGACTCCTTAGAAGCCCCGCCCCCACACGCTGCCCCCCGGGGTGAAACGATAGATAGCACTTATAGAGTCTGTGATGCGTAGCAACCATAAAATCAATTCATACATGTTTTCAAAGAGGACTGTGCAAGATCATCAGACTTAAACGGAGACTTAAAAGTGTCTTTGTAGAAAGACCCATTAAAAGGCAGCATTAAGGAAAATGTACTCCGTTCATGATGGAGTGCTAGTTCCTTGTAATTTCGTTTAGTTTATTGCTCTTCTTTTTTTCTTCAGATAATATTGAATTAAAAATACATTTTTCGTGTCTTGCCTTAAGTGCAGTTTTCATGGAAGATTTTTGAAGTACTGCATCTGGGATTATTAAGCAGGATAAGCGGTTCAGAAAATGGAAGGATGGATGTTACTTTGTGCTCATAAAGTGCAAAGTGCAGGATAATGTGGTGGTCCTTTGTCCCCTGCGAGGGGTCCCTCGCAATGAGCAATCTTTTGATGACATTGTGAGCTTGGTCCACTAGCTTTTCTGTTTCTGTTAAAACTCTCAGCAGGTATGTTTTTATGCTCTTGCCTACTTTCCTAGTATAGGTCTTTTATTGGTTCTGCTTGAATTGCTCACTCTCATCAGTGTGTGAGTTGGGCTGGAAAAAATCTCACTCTTTGCCATGTTTATTGGAGAAATAAGGATTAGCATTAACATTATTAATATCACATAGCGTGTGTTGGATAGTATTGGCAAGTCGCGATAAAACCGACTTTTTGGTTTTTCTTGTGTTTCTGCAACTCACATCAAAAGCTCTTCAAAAAATCCAGATCTCACGGTGTGAAAAAAGGCTGCAGAATGTAGTCGTAGAGTGTCAAATATTAAATACTGCGCAGTCCCGGTTGCCACTGTAAATCCAGATGAATTTCACACATAACTAGGTCACTCATCAGAGCTGCAAACTAGGCGCACTGAGTCAGCATCCCTTCAAATTGCCTGAAACTTGCCAACCGATCACAGCGAAACAAATCAATCTCGGCCTACATTAAAAAAAGAAACAAATCTGTCTCTATTCATCTTACATAATGAGACCACTTATGGCTGATTCTTGTTACTGTGATTAGCACACATTGGTCATAAGTTTTTAACACCGCTCTGATGATTCAAACACACTCTCTGCATATTTCAAAGAGTCATGTGTAGTTATTCAAATACTGATAGTTAGGAAATGCAAATGCTCCACCATGCTTCCGCACCTAAGGCGACAAAGCGGAACTGTACACGCTCCCGCTGTGTGTTATTGCACCACTGGAAATATACAACGATAAAAACGCTATAATACACAACGCAGCGTGGCGGCAATAGTGTTTGTTGTTTCGCTGTTGACACAAAGTTAGCTTTACATCACACTGGAAAATGTTGGAATGAAAAATCTGCTAGCTATATATATTGTTCAGAAGTGAGGTTCTTTTCAAACATTTTCAACTTGAGCATTGTCCAGGCTCATGGACAAAATCGTGACTTGCATTCAATGGTTATTGTTATTATTGTTTATAGTAATGTAATAATAATAATAATAATAATATTTCCAAGACCATTGTGGATTCTTGAAAACTCCCACTATTTCTAAAGTGCTTTTATATTTGTACAACAATAGTGAATGAATTTAATTTTGCAGTATTTTACACCACTGAACTTTCTGTCGCTTCTGAATTTTTCTGTCAAGCCAATCATATTCTTGCATTGGGAAATGGGCCCATTTCAAACATCAGACCAGTATTTTAATCATCCTTTTCCCAATTCACCAAGCCTCCTTTTCGGACCTTACTGATTTAATAAGTCATTTACCTTACTTGTCACCGGAAATTTCCCCTTTTCCGTGTCTGTGCTGACCTTTTTGCTGAGCATTTGCTATTCACGGAAGGAATCTCATCAGCACACACAAATGGGCGTACCCCCGAGAGGTGCTTCTGACCGGAAATATAAAAAAAGGTTGACTTTTTGCTTTAGAAGAAGAAATAGAAATCAGCCTGCACTGAAAGAAGTGCAAGGAAACATGCATGTGATTATCATGATCAAAACGATCACGGTTAAGGGAGTGAAAATAATCTAGCATGCTAAATTCAACAAGTAGGTGCTAATTTTTTATCTATTACTTTTACATTTACACTTAATTACACTTTAAAGAGGTGCTACTAACCATATCAAACGTTACCTCATCCCTTATTGGAAATTGGCCGGTCCAGACAAAATAAAAATGAAAAATACAAAACCAACAGATTGTATAAAGAGGCTAATTAAAAACAATTTGGCAGCAGTATAGCTTGTTAAATTTCTTCCTCGTAGCGACTGACATTTTCATAAAATACTTTTAAAGGTTGGACCTGAGGATTGTTGTTTGGTAGTAATGTTTCTGTCATAACATACAGTATGAACCCGCAAATTCTTGAGGACAAGAAAGGCAGAAAAATCTGTGTTCAGTTTCTTCTGTTGATGCAGCTCGACCTGCTATCTTATGGGCAACCATAAGTTATTTTTATTCATTTATTGTCAAAACCTTACCTGGAATGAACCTGCCTTCTGTTTTGTTTGGATAAGAGGTTGCAATGGATTTATTCATCTTTTCGTCTACTGTCTGCTACTCTGACCGGGACCAAATTAAACAAGAAGAAAAACTATTAAAGTTTGTTTCTTTTTTTTAAGTCTGACAGACCGATACTGAATAAATTTTGGCCTGCAAAGACGATACAGATGAAGCAGTTCCGATTTACAGGCCTTGATGGCACCATTCAGCAATATGTAAATATCATTTCCTGTGCATGGTGAAATGTATGCATGCTTCAATGACTGTGGAAAACATGATTAATGGTATCCTTCCTGGGACATTTCCATTCCGGCTGAGATTCTATCTTGCCATGAATTATTATAGTTTTTTTTTTTTAAACTTGCATTTGTATGTTACATACTAATCAGATAGCGCTCAGTGTATGTCAGCTCCATATCTTTACTTTATAGTTACCTCAGCAATGGAGGGGAGGATATGGCAGATTATTCATCGTAGCTTCATTAAAGGGAAAAATGAACCCATATGTAAAATAGGTCATTGATCATTGTGCCAAGGAATGTGACAAGATATATCATTTGCAATACAGCAAGCACACTTCCAAAGTTACCAACTTGCAACAACGTACGGCCCAACGGGTTCTTGCGTCAACGGACATTTGTTCCCTTTTCAATTGACGATACCGACGTGGCTAAACCACAGATTCTCTAGCTACTTCTAGTACATGGTCAATTGGTTCTCCGGGAATGCTGAGTCAGTACTATTTTAGTGATGTAATTTAGAAAATATTTAGCTACTGCATTGATATTTTTTATTGATAACCTGACAGTAATTAAAATGACGTGGGGGGGTTATGCTATAAGGCTAACAACAAGTGTGTGGCTAACTTTTCTAGTCTCGGGAATTTGCCGTTTTTTAGGGGGCCGCCCCAGTTTATGCAAATTAGCCATTTGTTACCTTCCACCCTACACAGTACCAATGCAGGCTTTTGTTACCATGACAACTGTGGGCAGAGTTTGCGCGCGGTAACACTACAGCTCTGCTTACCTTTTGGCTTTGCCATGACTCCGGAGTCTATTGAATGAAAGTGCTGTCTCTTATGTAGATTTGTTCATTCAAGATTTACTTGATTATCTAATTATACACTTGAGGAACTGGCAGGCGGTACAGAGAGCCAACTATTTGTCCTAGAAAGCATTTGTGATTTGCTGGTCACGTTCTTTTGAATACTTGCACATAGTAGCTAGCACAACTATTCATCAATATAATGCCTTCAGTCATAAGCCAATCTTGCTGTTGCCATCATCAGCATTCAGCAGAGTACCTAGTGTACATGTCTGTTATTTGCTGTATTAAATCCCAGGTAGAGCAGAGCAATTGCTGTCCTTGCAGTCTTAATCCCTTTGATCCGGAGGAAGGAGAGTTGATGGGATGTCAGGGGGATGAACAGAGCTGTGACAGGTGAAAGAGAAAAGAAGGAGGGGCGAGAGAGAAATGAGCCGCTCTGCCAATCAAAGTTAGTCGGAGAAAAGTTCAATCTCTGCCTTTTATTGAATGACCCGGTATCCCAATTTAGAGGACGAGCGTACCAACTGCACCTGGCATTTGTCTGGTCGCATGGAGAGACAATGAGAATAGAAGAAGATGGAGAGGGAACATTTTGTCCCTGCATTTCATTGTCAGAAGCTAGTGTGCCAAGATCCAAGATAAGTGATTGAAATAAGGAATAAAGTATACCAGGAAGAACAAGGTGAAGTTAAGATAATGATGCTCCTTTCAGTTGGTGACAAAATACAATGACAGCAGTAACGCAGCTATCAGATAACATGATGAATTGTGATGTTATGACATTTACATGAGAAACATACATTATTTCCCTCATCAAGGGATATTCCTTCTGCTCTGGAGCCAAAACGTTTCAGTTCCCATTGCCAAAAGTAGTTTTGAATTCTCCCGGCGTAACTAGTCCTGGCAATTTGAGCTTACTTTGCTGCTCATTTCAGGCTGAAGAATCAGCATTGCTAAATATATCTTTTCCTTTATTCGGTTTCCAATCTAGGGACAATCAGATGAAGGGCATCTTGGGATCGAAGGGCACGCTGATTCTGGTTAATCCACAAAAATATGCCGAAATTAAATTGGAGCAGCCCAATCAGAAAGGAAGGAGGAAGGAGAGCCATTGTGGGAATATGCGCGTGGGAAGAGATGAGCATAAATGGTGCGTTGATGCACTCGATTGCCGCATTTGATAACGGGCAGAATTATATGATTATATATATATATATATATATATATATATATATTCAACGTAAATCAATATCCAGGAGGGTAGATATTCTAATTCTAATTGACTGTGATGTTTGAGTACTTTTGATTTCGATCCCTTCTGTAGTCAGTAGTTACTGGAAGTTTTTTCCCGTTAGAGAAAAACACATGCTTTGATTTGTCAACAAGGAGAGACTGACAAATTTCAGAGACAAATTGCAAGAAGTCAATTTGCAGGAAATGGCCCTGTCATCAGTATAGTAACGTTCAGCAGCATTTGACAGGTTGTTAAACACGTCAAAAACTGAGCTACATCTCTGCAATGGCACATAAGGCAGCATTATTCTGCTCAATATCGCTGCTGTTTAAAGAGAACATTCAAAACGCTCCAATTCCATTAAAGATAATGTAATGTTTACGCCCCCTGCAAAATAGATGGATGAATGGACGGACAGTTGGACGGACAGATGGACAGACAGATGGACGGGAGCCATGAAATTTAATGGAGAACCAGCTAGCTGTTTGAATGATACCAATATGTCATTGACACAATCGAGACACATCTCCATGTGGGTCTTTTACGACTGTATGATGTCACACGCCCAATGACCATGTGCCGAAAGCGCCCGTGGTGATCTATCAACCGACCATCCTCCGAGGCCTTTCCGGCAAAGGAACTGCAGCGAGGCTCACTTATAGATAATGAACAGAGGCCGCGGCTTGATGGTTCAGCCTGGCCTCACTCCGTCACCTTTCCCCTTAAGCTGCAAAAGTCACTTCCCGTGGGCACCGCAGCGCTCCAGTGGTTGTGCCTTTAAAACTTTTGCCCTTTTGCCAAAATGAGTACGTGGACGGTAGGATGGACTGCGGCAGCTTGAGGGCGTGGGGGGAGTGGATGGGTGAGAGAGTGAGCAAGAGCTGGGAACATAAAAAATAACACTCACAGTACAGAGGAACTTATAGGTTGAAACCCATTCCGAAAAATTAAATAAATCAATTCCAAATAAAATCAATTCCAGTTGTATTCAGGAACACTTTTTCCCATTGAAAATAATGGAAATTAGATTAATCTGTTCCTGTCAGTCTGTTTTAAAGGCATTGGTTTAAATAAATAGTAAATTGTGTGCATTTGTAGAGGGAGTTTGCATATTCATGAAAACAGTCAATGTGACCTGACAGGAGCATTTAATAAATATAAACTGTCAAAAAAAAACAGGCCTATAAATTGACCTGCTGGAAATTGCTGCATCTGAGACTAAGCGCGTAAATTGTTTTTCTCGATCATATCCATCACGTCACTTGATAATGTGACCGTTTTTTTTTTTTATTTAGTTTTTTTTTTTTTATGAAAATTGCAAGCTCGGTCTTTAACCGTCATCCATATTTTTTTTAACAAGAAAATTACTTAATGTTGTTTTAGCTACATTGTACTTTGCAGCCAGGACAGAAATACGAGTAAGTCACTCTGCGACCACTTTTGCCAGTCACAGATCTCAAGCACATTGCAAAATTGCAGCAAATTCAGAAAATTGTATGCACGCTCAAATGAGCACATAATGTATAGAAAATGAACAAATAATCTACTCACCAAATGGAGGAATTGCACTAAGCAGCTACAAGAGTTTAATTTTGCTGTCCATACTCCAAAATCTTTGAGATTTACACGTTTTGCTTTAGAAGTCGCTCATGACATCCTGCTTGATGGTTAGACCTTGGAACTTTTTTTTTTCCCCAGCCTGAGAGGCATATTTCTTCAAGATATTTCCAATTTGGAGATGTATGACTCACGGCACATTCCAGTGTATTTGCCCTTGATCTAAATGCACCGTAAGAACACACATGCAGGCAACGTTTTGCATATTTTAAATGCAATACAGATTAGACTGGCGCACATTAGTCATATCATATTAAGCCCGATTTGTCATGGGGCCAGGAATAATAAATGACACCATTTGAATAGCGTGTGGCGACTCGAGACACGTCAAAATTTTCAATCTCCTCTAGTGGGAGGACAAATCGCCTGAGGTTGGATTAGGCTTGTGAGTCATGGCTGGAATAATAATAAAAAAAAAAGAAATTGTTGCTTTTGTATTTGTCTCGGCAATATTCGCATGGAAAAAAAAGCAAATCTTTTGTTGGGTTTTGGCGCCGATATTGATTCCCTTTGAGTCAGTACAAGTGTTAAATATTCATGACTTCTTTTTGTTTTTGTTATTTTGTTTTTTCAACATGAAGGGAAAGCAGCATTTATGTCCAATGAGAAGTAAGCAAAAAGGCACGGATTAGCAGAGGTGACAAGCTTGTTGAATACAAACATTTAGGAGATTAGATTGGGAGAATGCTTTGCGGGCAGATTTATTCCATTCATCTCCACCCACACCTCATCTTCCACGTGAAATTCTGACTTGCGTTTTACGCACCGGCTCCCCAAAGGTAGCGTCTCACTGCAATTGATCCACAAGGTGACACCCAGTGAACGGACAGTCAATAGAAGGTCAGGCGCTTTCCACCACCGAGCTAAACTAAGCCTCCCGTGCCGCCATGCTGCGTCGATCAATCTCATATGAGAAGGTTGTAAACATCGAGATGAATCCCCCCCGCCCCGTCACAGCTTTGCCATTTCGCAAAACAGCCCTGGCAAAGCACTGGTTGTTTGTTGACTATTGGAGGTGAAATATAGTTAAAAGCCTTAAAGGGAATATTTTACGGAAATTGGCTTTTTACTATTTATGTAGTAGTTTTTTGGCTGGAGCACCTGTTCACCCGAACGGTTGTAATAGTTTAGGATGTTTCCATTTTAATTCATTTTTATTACTTCAACATGAAATGGATACTTCCTAGAATGGTCACAAGGCACACCATTTTTTTTTTTCAAATATAATTGATATCATTCAGAAATGCTGTTTTCGGAGTTGAACAAATGGAAGTTTGACCAGCGCTAATTAAAGCGAGCTCTTTCATGAGACAGGAATGACATGTTCAAGAAACATCCGTTTCTTTGTCACTATTCCTTGTCAGTGTCAGACGGCGAACAAAGAGACACACATCCGAGACGATTGGTACACCCTCGGCCGTCGACAGAAAAGGGAAAAACTTCAAGAGATGAATTCCTGTTCTTAGTGTTTAACTTTGATCTGCTTTATTTGATGTGCACTACAGAAAGAATATGTTTCATATGTCCCATCACTTTTTTATTCTTCATCTGCTTCCTTTTCTGACATCAAATATGTCCTGTTGTGAAGAGCAGATTGAAAGTTCGACAATATTGTCGAGAGCAGATTGTAAATTGGACCATTTCTATGAGATCTCGATTCTTGTAACGTGCCCTGCTTTTGTTTGGACACAAATCTTATTCTAGCTTTTTGCTGCCAAACTCCAGTTTACCCGTAGGCTGGTTTTCCCAACGATAGAGTGATGGCCTCTCATACAAATGTCTTGCGACAGTCTGCAGACATCTCACGCCACCAATAAGACGGCGGCGGTGACGGCGATGAGCGTATAATCACATCCAGGCGGCCCCCATGCCCAAAGTTGTAGCTCCTTTCCGTGTCAGAGCTGCGACTTTGTCGGGGGATGAAGTGGAAGAATCCCTCTGGTCATTAACTCCTCCAAGTTAGATGTCAGCAAATAATGTCATCCACTCTGCTGGGTCAGCTATGACTACAGTGGTTATTATTTCTTGAGACGTTTCATAGCTGTTTTATCACTTTGTTTTGTTTTTTTGTCACACTATTTAAATGTCAGTGAGTCCTCGCTGTGATTAAACAACAGGAAGTCAATAACGCATGCAGTCATTCTCACATTATTTGTCATTGGCGGCATCACCATTTTTTATTTGTATAGGTCAGCAAAAGGGACCATTTGTGCCTTTATTGTCTTTGCTGTTGTATTATTTAGAACCCCGAGGAGCTTCTTCGGTCTTTTTTTTATATGGCTCACCTAATAAGATTACTTTGACACTCTTTGCCCCGTGAGCGGCTTTTGATGCAGTGCAAATAATTTTTTATTTCGACGTTAGCCTCGCCCCGCTGATTGGTGAAATGCTCGTTAATTGGTTTAAACTTTGCTCTCACTGCTCGGGGATCGGCACGCTTAATTTCGGCGAAAGGTCAGTATCAATATAAATCTGATGGCTCGCTTAGGGGAGGGAAGCAGAGGAGTGGAAATATAAATGGCGGGAAGTGACCACGGGGAGGGAGGACGGCAGGTGACCTTGCTAACACCGGAGCAACGGAGAAGATTAGATCTTGAAGCTCGGCCTCTTGTCAGGTGTTTATTGCATGTGATCGCTGCTAGATGAGGTCAGATTTTCATATTATGGCAAAGCAACTGCTTAACCACAAATGATTGCAGTATATTCAACAAGAGAGATCAACAAAATGGCCCACAGGCAAGACGGACGTCTCGGCATACTTTCACACTTGAAGAAATCTTCTTCTTGTACTTTAGTTTCGCTTCTGCTTCATTTTTTTTTTCTCATAGTATTAAAGCACAAAAGCAACCGCATACGGTTGCTGTCAGGAGGTTTGCTAAAGGCCGATGACGGGCACAATTGATTATTTGATCATTGCGTAAAGCTATGCTTCTTCTCACTCCTTTCCGAATGCCTTTTTTCTCTTTTTCTCTCTTTGTGTTTATTTTGCTTCCTCAATTTCATTTTGGTTTTATGCAAGGACTTTATCTGAGAACAAACAGGAAGCTGGTCAATCAAAATCAAAAGTGATCATTATGGGGAGTCTATTGTTGTTATTGTTATTAATCTACAATTATGTTCTGTTTAAGAAGAGAAAAACAAAATAACATAATGGATTTTCGCCTCCACCACCAATTGCTCATTGAGAAAATTAGGTTAGGCCCCGATTTGTTTGTTTCCAGATGATTGGTTAATTTGCTCGGCACCCGATTTCAATTACCGTGTTTGCATTTGACTGAAAGGAACCAGGAATAAGGCTAAGGTGAAAAAAGTTCAATTAAAGCAGGATAAAAAAGTGCTAGTGCGGAAGCGGCCGTAAGTGAAGAGGCACTGGAGCAAAGTGGAGGAGACTGCGGAAGATTGCAGTCCGGAACGCATGCAGTGAGGAGAGATTTGACAGAGACTCTCCTCTGTGGGGGACGTCCTTATTTCATCAGGCCCGCTTTCTTTTTCTGGCACAAGCGTTACGAGGCTCTGCAGAAGCCGGCATGAGAGGTTTTGGTACTCTGGACCCTCGGGGGGTCATCCGCAGCCCACACTTTCCCCGCGGGACTTCACTCACCCAAATGGAGATATGAACAGCATCACTGATTACATGTCTAATACGTTCCATGGCTCATCACTCTCTCATGTCCACATGGACTACTCACACACACAAGCATGCAATCATTCTGTCACACACACACACACACACGCACACATGCACGCATTGCAGCATCATGACCCAGAAGCATTTGATCCATCAAGGGATTATGGTGACTGTCAATCAGATTTGAAAGTGACGCTCAATGAGACAGTGTGTGGATATGAAATTAGAATATGAAACTGATATTGCTGCTATAAATTCTATGGTCGGGTATAATGTATGTACCGTATACAGCAAATCTGATTATTATTTATTAATTTTTTGCGCTCCTATGTGTCCTAGTTACGATTTGCGTGATGGCGGTATATGCGTGGTAAAACCCCATCCATGAAATATCCTTAGATAAGTACATGTAAATCAGATTTCAGCACCATTTTGGATTTTGACAGTAGGACCTGCTGCGTAAAGTGTAAGATAAACAAAAGCAAGCCGTCTTGACTTGTATAGGAGTTTAGGGGGAAACAGTTTTCCAAAAGTTTAAGGGACTTCCACCATCGACAAATTGGTAAACAACAGGATCGGTCTCTGCTAATCAGCAATTTTTCATTACAAAGTTTTATGTCAGAGTGTCTCAGAATCGCCGGATAGGCCTTTTGTGTGACTGTAGTTATGTAAATTATCAGTGCTAGCTATATTCAATAACATTTACATGGTTTCAGCTAAAATTAAAAATAGATAATTTTAGACTAGTATGTTGTCACTGTCAAAAGCAGCTTAATGAAAGTCCATGATTTCCTACACATTGGCGGAGCTAGACGGGTCCACGGGGCACCCCCCACCTGAAATATGCTTGGACCCCCCCAGAAGCCGAGTCAGACTTTGGGTATTTCATTTGCCCCCCCCCCACACACACATTTGTCTCATAGGGAACATGTACTGAATGTTTCAAGTTTTGTTAGGAATTTTTGTTGTTTGTAAAAAAAAAATGTTTTCTTTGTTTTGCTGCCCCCTTGAAATATCTTTTGGCTACCCCATGCCATTGGTACACAACTACTGTAATGATGACCAGATATTGATTGATATAAATTTTATAGTCGGATACTTGGTTTCGGTACTTAGCAATAGTGAGTCTAGATGAGCCCATGTTTTTTCACAGCAGTTTTTCTTCCCATCCATAAATGTCATCAAGTAATTTGTATTCTTTTATCGTCTACTATTGTAACAAGAATTTTCTTTGTCGGGATGGATCACCATAATAATCTGGTACTGTGGTCACAACATTTCTGGCTGAGTCTCATCGTGACATACAGCAAGTGGTCTGTTGTTGTTTTCATTATGTTTGATATTGCTTTTCTTTTTAAAGAAAAAAAAACCTGTCGTTCCTGCCATGAACGTCTTTTGTCATTTTAATGAGCCTTGCCACGCAAAATGAAGTGTCAAGGCCAATGCTGTACTTTACGTTGCCTTTTTGGGGTGAAATTGTATCTGAGGCTAATGATTTTGTAATGTTTCTGCCATAACAAGCTTGGAGCAGAAAATATAGCCATTATTGTCGTCGTGCCTCCTGCTGGTTATATTTAGTTCACGGCTCTCAATGAGCAGGCTCTGCCTTCTGTGTGTGCATGAAGTTCAAACCCAAGAGAGTTTAAACACAAAAAAATTGTGCTGCTTTCCATCTAGCTCTTTTTATTAACATGAATAAAGTTTTGACAGCAAGAAAAATACAGCATTTTGTCTTTCATAAGAAAAATGCCTTAAATTAAATCGAAGTTAACGTTGCAGCAAAAGTAGGCCCGTTTAAGATACTTTCTGTGACCTAAGAATTTTACACTAGATGATTTGTCTTTGTCAAATGGATTTGGCATTAAAGTGGTCTTCAATGCCTTCATTTTTTATGTTTGTGGGTGTCAAAACGTTTGGTCACCTGGATTTAATTAGTTCCTGTTTACACTAAACTTAAGCAGTTTTTATTTTGTTACATTGCTACAAAGAATATGAGCTGAACTCTGTGACCTTGAATCAAATATTTGTACCAAACCATAATTCTTGGTATATCACCACATCCCTAGTTTCGACCAGTATACTCTCTGAAGAAGAAGCTCGAAGTCCTGTATATCTTTAGACATCCACTATGGCACAATTTCAAATATTACACTGGTGTTAAAACATCAAGAGAAATTCAAAAAAACAATAATTAATCAATTACACCCTTTGTTGGTCTAGCACATTTTGTCAAATGTCCGTCCTTGTAAAGGACAGTTCTTGAAACAACTTTGTTATGCATTTTTTAGGTGTTAACGGTTCTAATTATTCATTTTTTAGTGGCGGTCACTTTTTATCACGTCTCAATGATAACACTCAGAATCACCTCACTTATCAAGAACTCAAACTGTCCTCATTTAACCTCTCAATTTACCACTGAAAGTGCAAAATTATACAGCATCTCAGCACAAGATGGATTGATTCGAAGGCAGCGAGACCTGCAAAAATGTGACCTTTCAACATCAAGGCGTCCGGAGTCGTCTTTGAACGGCCTCGCGCCAACGACTCCCCGCAATAATGCAGTGTGTGAGCCCGTGGGACAGCTGTGTTATGTTCAGCTCTCTCCAGCTGACTGGACCTTAGCCTTAAACCATCTGCAGCAGTTATTCCAAACTAATGGACACAGAAGAAATTAGCCTATCACCCAGCGCTTGCCTCTTGGTACATCACTTGATGAGCGCTTCATGAAGGCATGAAGGAGACTGGGGGGCGATGATGATGTCGATAGAAGCGAGAGTAGGGACTTTGGTATCAACCTCACTCATAAACAGAGTGGCGCACTGAACCTGTTTGCATAAGCGGGAAGGATTTGGCATCAAGCTGCGACAATAATCCACACTTACCTAGTCAAAAGCCATTTCATTTACGTTATCCATTCAATTAGGTTAGTTGATACTGCTGAAGGCTTCGGGTTAAAACCGCAGGCTTATGCCTCTTTTCTACTGCACTGTATTTACTCATGGTGCTCCACTTGGCTGCGACCAGAAGTGGCACTGTTCCGACAGTCTTAATTTGGCTCCGGTTACTCCAAAGAAGTCAACTCAGTTCAATTCATAGAGCACTTCATAATAATAATGATAATAATAATAATAATAATGAGGAGGAAGAGGAGGAGGAGGATGGACGGACGGGCGGGCGGGCGGGCGGTTGGGCGAATGAATGAATGCATGAATGCATGAATGAATGTTTTTGGGTGGAGGATTAGACAAAAAAATAATGTTTTTTATAAAGGGGAAAAAAGTAAGAAGGGCTGTTGATGTTTTCCAAAAAACTTAATCAAATTTTCCACCTATAAACTGTACAATTGTATGTAAGTACAACCTCTAACTCGATCAGCCTGTTTTGGATCACTTTAACAAGTTGAAGATGGAGTCTATATGAAAGATGATGAATACCAAGGTGGCCCCCCGCCGGTAAGGGTAACACCCCTGAAAAAGCTTTAACAAAATAGGAGACTTGACCGCTGGGGCGTGAGATGCAAATTGTTTTCCTCCAACCGAGAATCTGATTGAAGTCGACGAGGAGGCGGCCGAGCCGAACGCAGACCTCACAAGCTCATCATCCCGGCCTTTGGGCTCCGTGGCTCGTAGCGAGATCAACTCCCCGTATCCGAGCAAACACAGATGTGTCCGCCTCATTTAAATGCTCTTCCTCTTGGGGATGGGGGGGAGGGAGTGATGGCTGCGTTCCCCTTTGGTTGCCAATTGAAATCCCTGGAGGAAAGCACATTTTTAGCAAGAAGAAAAATTGGCTGACGTTGGTCAAGGCTCGTCTGACTGGGAAGACCTCAGTGACTCGGCGTGATGGAGCGGTTGTTCTTTTTCTAAGACTCTGCCAGATGGATTCCTGTGTTGAAGACAATGCCCAGCTCCAAGCCCCAGAGGAACCTGAGCATTGCTTTTTAAACAGCTCTCCTGAATAGTGCCCCTTTCCTTTTTGTTGACCGTGCACTCGGCTCATTATGTGTATTATTTCCCAGGGCTTTAAAACTCTAACCGTAATAAGATGATTAGCATAATGCGCCGCTGAATGGGCAATCGGTGGCACCGCAACAAAACAGCATTACTGTAAGAAAAAGATGCATTTTGTTGTTTACAGCCACGAAACCTTAACTGAATACGAGCCAGAATCCAGATAGTGGCTATCGTAGGGATTGACTTGATTCATTAGCCAAATTCAATCTGATATTGGACTGATCTAACATTTGGATCTAAATAACATAATTTTAATACATTGACGGCCTTTGACGAGACAATTTAAAAAAAAAAAAACGGATGATGCAAATGAGGTCTACTTTTTTAAATAGACACAGAATGAAAAGAAATTAGAAAATAATTGTTTTAATTCATTTTAGCTTAAACACACTAAACCATCTAAATTCTAACCCTATCGCTAACAAATTTGATTGTTTTATCTCGCACAAATTGTCATCTCGTTTCTGGACACAGCAGCCAATCATATTACAGAACTGAGTGGCGTTCATTATAACACGTCAATTGCTGAATGAAATGATTGACATGTACACACACTGACATCAAAACTTATCACTGGGGGGGCTTCATGATTAACGTAACGACCGCCCGATGACTCCAACGAACAGCGGCTACAAAGTGACGGCCAGTGCATCAACGTAAAACATCACCTGCAGTGCGATGGAATATTACATACCGACTGATGTAGTAAAAATCCCAAACACATTTTATTATTAATACCTTACATTTCTGCATGAGAGTAAAATTTCTCACGAGATGAAAGCACCCAAGCTAACCTTGCTATAAATTAAAAAGCAGACAAGGATTACTCGATAGAAATTGAATGTAATGTGCAGGATATTGGTATTGTTCAACACACATTGACTTTAATAGAAGCTTTGCAAGGGATCAAATATATGTCTGACTGGGTTTTACTCTACAGCGTCGAGCAATGGCTTTTTTTCATTCTTATTAGCTTTGACCCTTCTTTCAGAACCTGGCCACTCGTCATTTACTCTAACAATTGGTTGTATGGTGACCCGCGGTGCGAACTTATAGACCGTATATCATCGCTGTCTGTGCGGGAAGTAACAGGATAGGCAACTTGGCTGGAGGGCATTGAGGCTCGCGTTATATCAAGACACAGCCGACATTTCTTCAAGGAAGTTGTTGAATTACTTTCACATGAGAAAATTTAATTGGTTTGTATCTCACTGGAGTCCGGAGACAACCTACTAATTCCACCGCATGACTATTGTGTTGCCTTTTTAAAAGGTTATTATTTGTGCTATTTTACAGTGCCACGTAATTCCTTTTGTCTCCTTAAAATGCAGACTTCCTAACAAGGCGAGAGCCAACCAACATTTGGAAGGCTTGTGCGGTTTTTGGATGCCAAGAAAACTTTTTCTGTGTTCTATGTTGGGTACAAATACTTTTGTCTGCCCATTCATTTTTTTTGGTCCAAATGTCACAGTGCCAATGGAAATCACCGGGGGGAGTGTTGAAATACGTGATTGTATTGAAGTGGAATTCATCATAATTTAATGGGGGGGTCACCACAGACATTGCCCCTATTTTTTCAATGTTTTTAAAAAAGTAGGTCATCCAAATCACGTTGTCATTTTTGTTCCCAAGAAATATATGGTTTTGCCTTATTGCAGATGAATTACTAAATCCTCCAACAGAATGAAAGTGTCTGTGTATTTCCGTACCGATAGGAGAGTATTACCGAGCCTTAAAAGGACAAAATACACGGATTTCACACCCCTTCACCTTTTCAAATTTCACTTGGTATTTTCAAATGGATACTGTACATTGAACAGACAAATGAGAGAAACAAACAGACAGCAAAACAATCCAACGGATTTGCTCACGAAAAGCTCCAGCTTGGTGGGCAACGTCAACAGCCAGAGAGAATTTGTCCGTATTTCCACATCGGCTTTGTTTGAGGACGGCTATATCTGAGTGACAGTCAAGTGTCAGTGAAAAATGAGTTCATCCCACTCAAATATAAAACTTGGCTATTACCTCTGTTGCGATTGTCTTGATTGTGCACATTTGTCATTTTGTCTGACAAGGACTTAAATAACTCGCCGTTTCCCGCCGACAATTTGACCCAAAAACGACACTGCCTGCGCTTTTGTCGGGAACCATTTTTACATGTCAATATGTGGACTGATTGATCGAGGCAATAAAGCAACCTTGTCGCCGGCCCCTGGAAGGTTAACCACTCAAAATGGCCGCAAAGTTGCCGAAAGTGTGTTTCGCCCGCTGTAATTTTAGCAGCATCCCTCGCAGCTCTGTCACTTTGTGTTTGGAGGTCTGGCTGAGAAAATCAGTCTCCACATGGACAGGGATGATATAGTTAGTCCTCCAAGGCCTACCCTCGTACTCTAATCGGCTTTGAGAATAGCGATGGTTAAAGGACATCATTGTCTGCCGCTTGGTGTTTCAGCCCTTGAGGTCTCGGCGCGTCTACCAAGGCCAAGCATCCCTGGACCTCGCGCTTTTGTTCTTCCGCCCGCGGGGGGGACGAGCAACTGCCGGGCGCTCACCAAAGTTTATGAAGTCCTAGCAAACATGCAACGTGTCTGGAAGTATCTCAGCATAGGGGCATCTGCGGAGCGTCGCCCGAGGATTCTTAATATTCCCCCCCTCCTCTAGCTTCTTCCATTCCAATTCCACCGATGTGCATTTCTATCCCTCTCGCTTTAAATTTCGCATGGCTCCAATTAAGTGTCGCATAAAGCGTCCGTTTAAATTGTCCTGAAAGCATATGCAAATGTTTGCGGATTGAGCCATTTAACATCATCATCAATTCCCCCTGCATCCCAGTGCCGGCCCACTTAAAAGTAACACAATGGCACGATATTGAGCAAGTGCAAATTCAACGCCAAATCCCATTAGGACACGACGGAACAAACAAACGTCTGCGTCCTTATCCACTTAATTTACTGCCTTCTCCATCTTAGATTGTCTGTTATGTCACCACCTATTGGGCACTGGCATTAAATTGTCCCAGTTTGAGATCTGATTTTCCCCTTGATTACATTTGTGACCTGTTGTTTTTCACTTTTAAATCCAAGTGCAAGTTTAATCATTTCACCGATCCATCATGCTTCTGCATAAGCGGGGTGCTAAATTGACTGAGTATCCCTGAAACGTATTTAACGGCTGCAAACTCGGTTTGAGGGTCCTTGCCATTCAATTGTTTGGAAGCGTAGAGTGACTTTTGCGGTCGGTTTACAGCAAACCATACAAATGTGTGAGATTGGTTGCTAGAGATTCAAACAAAACATTTCTAGCTACATCAATGTTTTGTCAGATTGACTGAAGATGGCGTAACCTTGGACACGATGTAAATTTTTAAAAGTATGAATATGAGTGTGAGTAGTCACATAAGGATAAGTGAAAGTGTCTCTGGGTCTTTGCCCTGCCGAGCTATCAAATCACTGATGGAGAAATTTTGTTTGGGCAGTTATGTAAATTGCGGAAGTGCAGAACAGCTTGTTCACAGATACGGTTATAAATAGACAGATAAAAGATTTACTCGGTTTGTTTAATTTCACACTAGATGGGTTGGCAGGCACTCTTGAGACTCAACTGTTTGTATCCAAGCCATTGAGAAATCAGTTTTCTATAATATGTCCCCGTGAACACACATTGGACCTGCTTTAAATTGTGAAAAGAAACAGTTAACAGGTCTTTTTTTTTTCCATGTAGCATCTGAAAAGATATCATTGAACGACTTAAAACAACCCACCACTTGACTTTTTCATCAATTACAAGAATTCCACATATCTTTGCATAATACATATTCTGCCCATATGCAAAGTGCGACCATACAGACCACTGATGGAGTTGTCGATTTACTTTGTGGCTTTGCAGCTACTTTGCATGGTGACTGAATTCCAAGGCTGTTAGAGCGCCGGCCGGGCTGTCCTTGGCTGTCACGTCTCATCATTGGCCGTTCAGTGAGACAGCTGGGCAGGAGGCGTGGGTGGTAGGAGCGGTTGCGAGGGTTGGCGAAGAAGGGCGGGGGGGCATTTGAGCAATGCAACAGGCTTGCATTGAGTGACAGATGATGGCGACTATTAGTGTGAAGCTGTTTTTACGGGAAGCGCTAATAAAGGGTGACGACTGATTCTACTTTGACGGCCAAACAGTAGGTGTGTTGGAACGTCCCCATGTGCGATCGGAAATCAACTTCTCCACAACGCGTCCTCCCACGTAAAAAAACAAAATGGGCACACTGTCCAACAATCACACGGTTGTGTCCGTATTGATATTCCTCGCAGCTGTGGCCTCCGTGCACTTCCAAGTCATCACGGGCTGCCTGCAGCAACCATGCATAATGGAACTCTGTACCACTTGTGTCCTGACTCTTTCTTGCTTCCTCCTCTTCTCTTTCCCCACAGAAAGGAATGAGTTTTTCTTAAAGTTTACGCTACACCATTGCTGAAAATGCTAATTTAAATCACGGGAGTGCACACACAGGAAGCCTCATAGAAGTATGAAACAAAACCATCCATCTTGGAATTTGGAGTATGAGCAGCTGGATATGACTGAATTTCTTTTTTTTTATACGCTGTCCTCCAAAAGTAGTGAGGTCAAATTCTTCTATGAAAGCTCCACTTTTCCAAAGAAATACATTTCATCTGATGCTAGTTAGCAATTTTTCCCTTACATGCTCCTTTGTACCTTCAGTATTCTTAGCATTATTTACGCATTCATTAGCGCCACACGGGAAGACCCTCACGTCTACTCCGTGCGTTCAGGTATAGTGTACACACCACATCCAAGAAGACAACACGCACCGTGAGACATTCTTGGCTACCCGCGGAGCTTGTTAGCTTTGTCGACATGTGACGGAGAGCGAGCGAGACGTAGCAGATGTTACGCTGCCTGCAAAGAATGGCATGAAAGCTTGCTTTCAGAAAAACTGCCTGCCATGCACTTCTTCAAAGTGCATTGAAGGCATCTCCAACAACCTTTGTGTAACTTTGTGGCTATGTAAATGAACCAATGTTTGACTTTCCCCCCATGGTGCCGATTTTCCTTCTCTAACTTGGTTTGAACGACACACGCTAAATGTGAATTTTTGTTTTGTTTTGCCTGCCAAGGCGGACACTTGGCTGCCACCACATCAAGATCCAACAATCACAACAGCCTGTCCACCATGCTGTCACCAAAGGCGGCAGTGCAAAAGAGAGACTGGGGGTAATGCTTGTCTATTTTTACTAACATGACACAAATGTCCAAAGGTTCCAAATAGCATAAATTTAGATTGCTGGCGATTTTCTTTTAGGGGGGACAAAGTCCAACATTTCACTCAGTTGTCTCAATATTTCTTAATTCCTATCAATCCAGGGTGGCCCATTGGGCACTACACTCTATTATTGTTTTTGTCATATTTATGGCACAGCAAGTTGCTATGCCACCGCTATGCCACAATAAGCTCCATTTCCTGTTCCATGGTTGAATTTATCCTCTTTTCCATCTCTGGTGTCCTTCTGTAGGCGCATTGTGAAAGAATAAGCAAAGCAAGTCTCGTGTTACATCATTTATTGTCTTTGCAGGCGAAACCACGCGTATGTATTATCTAGAGGCACATTTCCTGTAGATGACTTGCTATCATACAAGGGAAACATAATTTATTCATGATAATGAGGTTAGTGCGCCCACATATGTGATATTCATATGTACATAAAGCAGACAAACACAATTGTGTGCACGAGGTTGTCTTTTTTTAATTATACTTGATTAAAAAGGCGAGGCAGAAACGTCACAGCGTTTTCACCTACGTAGCTAGAATCATGTTTCTCGGGCGTTTGGACTATTCTCATTCCCCAAATGAAGTCCTCATTTCTGGCTGTAGTGGCCGCATGGCATAATGTATTTTATCTTTAGAAATACCGTCTCTCGTATCTACCCCCCCGCTGGACATGACTGACTGGCTCTGGCGGGGCAAGAAAGATGGAGACTGCTAGCAACCTCGACACATGTTGAAAGACTGTGATGAGTCAGTGAAAAGAAGTGGGCGGAAATAATGGCCCAAAGCACTCTCTCTATATGTCTGTATTGATCAGGGCAAAAATAATTTACCTTCTTTAAAGCTACAGCTGAAACTTAACTGCATTCAATGCTACATTTATTTACATTTTTGAGTTTTGTTGTTTGGCAAGGGGGTCTTTCTTTTGTTCCATTTCCCAAAGTAAGCCAGATAAAAATGTGATATGAAGCAAACTAATTGTGTTTATCCAATCAGTAATGCGATGCTGTTGTTAGCGTGTTAATCAGAGCACTAATGTTATGCTAGCAGCGCAAGACTCGCGCCGAAATACGTAAAATTGTGCTCAGAATAAAGTCTTGTTGACATATTCTCGTTTGAATCTCTAAGGGGTCAACAGGCATACATTTGTCTGCTCCAAGCGAAGTAACGTACTAAAATGTGCTCTTCTGTCATTAGGTTATGAACCACAATGTGGTTCAATCAGGTTAATATGCTAAAAACAACATTTTATGGATAACAAAACCATCAAGACAAACAAGCATTTCCTCAAACAGAGCCAAGACCTATTGCCCAAAGCAATGAAACGAGTGACAACTAGGCATTGGGGTCCATCTGAATAATTCAGGCCCAGATCATAGGACATTTTCAATACTTCCGCTGGCACATTTACCCCAGCAATCCTCCATCTTTCTCCTTTGCCCAGAATTCAGCCCCCATCCCCAGCCCAGTCCTCCATAAATATGTGAAGCCACTAATGACTTCTCTTGAGGAATTGGACCATACAAAAAACTCTTCTCTTTTCTCTCTGATAGCATGCTACCAATTCTATACCATTGAATGCAATTTTCCTTCTTAATGTCAATATGAGAAATAAAACAAATGGGCCATCATGCGATCTCAATAGATGTTAGGTCATTACGATTAAACGACACAAATTTACTGAAAGATCCTCCTGTCTGCCTGATGTCATGTTTTTAATTAATTGGCCTCATGCGCTATTTGCATAATGGACATTAAGATGCTGTGTGCCACATGGTTTTTAATGCCATGTCAGCCTCTCTTTACAGGACGGGAATCTTTTCTAAAAAGCCACAGCAAAAGCTGTCACTCATTGTGAGTTATTCATTTGCACTGATGAAATTCTGGGATACTTGATGATGAGGCAGAGTGGACACAAGAACTCTTATGCAAAGGGTTCAATGCGAAATGTGAAATTCGAGTGTGCGGGACCGGGAAGTGCACTCCGAGATACTTCAATTGTAAGTCACCATTCTTCCAAGGAACTCCTGCGGTTATTTGTACACAGTCAAGTCTTGAAAGTTACGACCAGAGCCTGAATGAAAATGTGTTAATCTTCCTGCACTAGGGAGTCAACATATTGTTGGACTTTGGTAATCTCTTCTATCTTTCTTTTGGACTTTGGCAATCTCTTCTTTCTTTTGGATTTTGGCAATCTCTTCCTTCCTTCCTTCCTTCCTTCCTTCCTTCCTTCCTTCCTTCCTTCCTTCCTTCCTTCCTTCCTTCCTTGCTTCCTTCCTTTTCTTTCTTTCTTTCTTTCTTTCTTTCTTTCTTTCTTTCTTTCTTTCTTTCTTTCTTTCTTTCTTTCTTTCTTTCTTTCTTTCTTTCTTTCTTTCTTTCTTTCTTTCTTTCTTTCTTTCTTTCTTTCTTTCTTTCTTTCTTTCTTTCTTTCTTTCTTTCTTTCGCTTCCTTGCTTCCTTGCTTCCTTGCTTCCTTGCTTCCTTGCTTCCTTGCTTCCTTGCTTCCTTGCTTCCTTGCTTCCTTTCTTCCTTTTCTTTCTTTCTTTCTTTCTTTCTTTCTTTCTTTCTTTCTTTCTTTCTTTCTTTCTTTCTTTCTTTCTTTCTTTCTTTCTTTCTTTCTTTCTTTCTTTCTTTCTTTCTTTCTTTCTTTCTTTCTTTCTTTCTTTCTTTCTTTCTCTTTTCCCATGGTTTGTCTTTTTTATTTCTCTTTCTCTTTTCCCATGGTTTCTGTCTTTGTGGGTTGTGAGTTGTCCAAAATATGATTTGTGTGAAGAGAAAGATATTTGAAGAAAATAATTGGAAAGGAGGTGTGTTGAGCGAGACACAGCAGAGATGACCCATATTGCCGCGACTCGTTATGGATTCACAAAGATGCCGCTGCGCTTGTTAGTGCTCGGCTGGGGGGAAGGCGATGGGAGATGCAGTTAGCTGTCGCGGCTCAACCTCTCTGCAATTCTATTACGCTTGTTTATAGGGCTTGGCAAACGGCACACTTAAAGGTACTCTAGCTTCCGAGTGAGGTTGAAGTGGGTGGAGGGTGGGGATAGAATTCAGAGGACACCCTGAGCTGAGTGAAAGAGGAAGGGTAAGTGAAAAGAGATTGCAAGTTAGAGATTAAAACAGAGATGCGTGTCAAACTACAAGTGCATGTTAACAGTACAGAATCACCCTGGGATTAAATGTTGTGATGGATTATGTTTCCTAATCTGTTTCTGAATTTTAACCCTCATACAATTTGAGAGACCCTTTTTACACGTGCTGTTAAATCAAGCTTGTTGATCTGACAATTTTCTGTCTCACTGAGATGATTGCACAGCGGTATTAGTTAAGCCTTTCCATTTTTTGCTTAATTTATCCATTATTTTCATTTTGTTTTAAACTCCCACTGTCATTTGCATACATAAAAGTCTGCCCCCTTTACAGAAAATATGGTCGTCACTGTATTCCAGTTGTGAGGCAGCCATTTTGAGGCGCAAAAGAGGCTTCAGAGGCAGTTCCACTGTCAGAGATATGCATCGTGTCACCGCTAATGTAAATTCTGAGCTGGTTACTAGTTGCGATGCGTTTTGTTCAGCGGAGTGGAGATGATGGATCTGCCTATAAATTACAGCGTGCGTGGGTGTTCCGTTGAAATGTAATTGCTTTGGATGTTTTCACATTACCGCATTCCTTTTTTGTTGCGGGATTTACCAAAGACGACAAATGATTTGCTGTATACGCATTTATGGCCGATTCTGTGACCTGTATAAACGGAATACTGAAGCGACCAATAACTTTATCACTGAGAAAATTGTGTTTACTGCAGGACAGCAACAAAGCTCTCCCAATTTTAATTTTATAGCCAACCGCTGAATAATTTATACACATGAATGGCCTTCTATTGAATATATTTCCTCTCGCTTACGTCTTTGAATTTCTCCGTGATTCCATCTCTTCTTTATGTTTCAGATCAAAGCTTTGACATCACGCACTGTACATTATCACGGCCTATATTTCAACATGACGCCATGGTCTGCTTTCCCCATTTCTCTGCGGCTCATTGCGGAAGTATAATCAAGGCTAATGACTCGATAAATTCAACAAAATAAATCTGCCACCAAGAGTTTGAATTAAACAGAACACATAGATTTTTCAGTCTTCTGAAAGAAATAAAACAAGTAAGCGGCAGCAGGCAGTGGCGTCATGATAATGTGTTGATACAAACGCACTTTGTTATTACAGCACATCCTCCAAATTTGAAACATTAACTTCAGCAAAACTTAAACATCTTTATGCGATATGTGTCAAACTTTAGGCTTGCGGGCCATTGCGGGTCTGCTTTAATGAGGCCCGTGAGAACTGAAAAAGGTATTAAGTCTAAAGTATACATTGAATCTAAACTACATTTTCCACTGAGAGGCCATTGCATTAACTTGCTAACCAACGTTTGACCCTCCAAAAATGTTCCTGCACTATGACGAAACACGGTAGAGTCGCCACCTCATGCAACATGACGCCTGTCCATCGCAATGGATGCAGGAGCTTCACAGCAACTGGCTTGTAGTGAGTGTTTTCAACATGACACACTTTTAATGAGGCGCTATCACGACTTCCAAATGAAAAAGTACAGATGGAGCAATTCAGCTGGGGATTGGTTGTGGTGATATATCACAAGCGAGTATGAGATAGGGAGCCTACAGCCTTCAGTGTCGAACAGGATGTTAGTCATTGAGGCCTTTGGCCATTTCATTACCCTACATTTCCTACACATTTTGATATGAAATGATATAGGAGCTGGATATCTATTCGGGAATACACCACTTGAAAAGCACAGGCTACCAACCACTGCATGCAGTCATACAAAATAGTACAAATGCTTTGTGGATAGAGACGTGATACGGTATATCTACAGTATGTAGGCATTACCAATTACCCATCTGTCGTTTTGAGGAAGTCACAATTGCAGCTGAATTGGTCAAATGGAACACCCGAGTTTAAACAAACTGAAACTCGACAAATATATTATTTAACGTTTGTTCTTCATCCAAGCGCCATCGTATTCAAGGTGACTCAAGGTGCTTAATGGAACTCGGGTGAAAAGTCAGCGCAGTCATTTTTTTCTTTCCTTTTTCATCACTGCCAATGAGCGATCGGTTTTGTCTAATGGCCGGTTTGCGCTCACCTCATCAAAAATAAATTGTGTTGTCCATGCTTCCAAGTTATCTTGGCAGGTCAATACGAAAATGGCCTCAAGAAGACTCTCAATGACCTCTCGCTGCAATTAGAATTCAGGAAGGGCCCCCATTAGTGCCCTTTCGTTATACGCAGTGACATTTTCCCAGTGGAGATGCTGTGATTTGTCAGGCACTTTTGGAAAGGGCCTCAACCTCTTGACTTCTTCTGCAGTAATTCTTAACTTTACTATAACTCTTTAACATCTTTAAAAAGACCAGTGAAGCCAGGCTCTATCTGATGGCTTGCGTCATACCATGATCAATCACTATTATTGAAGCTTTACAGTAAATTAAAGAGGGCCGTATTGATCCGCAATCAGACAGGTTGAGTGATTTCTGCTAGAAAAATATGACACAAACCGCCCACTCTTCATGATGAGGTCATGACCCTCCCAGGACTCATCCTTCGGGACCATCATTCGCCCCCATTCGGGAGGAAAAGTAAATGACAAATCAATCAAGCACTTAAAGCCTCATGTCATTATGTAAGAGAGCTGATCCGTTACGGTTCGAGGCAGCCTGCGGTTCAAGCCCCACCCAAAAAATGCAAACATGCGGGATTCCGGTTTGAAATATGAAAAGGTCAGCGGAGAAGCAAGACGTGTCGTTAACGATCTGTCCACATGAGACACTGGCAGCTATGTCTGACCACGCAACGTGGAAAAGCCAGCAAGCTTTCGCCTTGTACTCTCTGTAAGCCAAAAATTGTCAAGAAAAAAATCTGGGTTACCATGACAATGAGAATAAAAACTGCCATTGTGAGTGTACTCTCAGTGGAAATTAGACACATTTAGTCATGAAGTGTGTATGCATTCAAAATGGAAATGAATCCTTCTTTGATCATTTATCATGTTAGCTGGTGGGGGTGGGGGTTCCTCAAACGGTAGGCTTGTCATAATAAACATATCGGAACTCTTCTTGAATAATCAGGAACATCACTCCATCCATTTTTCTAGCTCTCCTCTTTGGATGAGTGGGTGAAAACAGATCTATTGATAATTTTGTCAACAAGGAATTTTTTTATGAATATTATTTCTAAACTTTCCTTAACTTCACCAAACCATACAAATTCTGACCAGTTATTTAGAATTTATTTTTAAGGAATAAAAAAAAAAGTCAAATTTGTCCTCTAGTTAATCCTTTTGAAAACATGCGAATTGACAAAACTACTTATCTCTTTGTGGTTTAAGGACAAGCTGTTCCACGGTTAAAGCTAAGACAATTTAAGTTTTGTCCACTGGTCTTTGGTTGATGCAATGTCTGGTTGACATTGGAGAATCAGCTGATGAACACACTTTTTTTTTTTAAATGAAGGGTTGCTTTTCTAGGATTTCTCACAGTCTTTTGGGAGGTAATTGAGAATATTGACCACTAAAAGCAACGAGGAAAGAGTGATGAATTGCTAGAGGATTTATTTTTGCTGTGTAACAAAAAAAAAGACACACTTGAGTGTATTACTAGGTTTGTCATCTTTTTTTATTTGTTCTCTAAAAGTAAGCAACTTTTACACGTAATAGATTTATAAGTATTAAAAAGATGACATTCTTCAATTAAGTGATTGATACTAGAATTTAATGTTTGATTAGCATGCCCAGACTATTCCTCAAATCCTTCATGTTTAATTCACAAAAGAAGATGAGGAAATAGTCACATTACATCAGCGGACAGAAGTCAGTATTTTCAAATACATTCAAGGAAATGTAAAGAGACTGGCATGAAGTAGACCGAAGAACAAAGAGTGTTTGCGAAACTGACTCATGAGAGTCCCAAGTGAGCTGGAGCCTTTTCTAGCTGGCTTTGGCAAACTAACCACTTGGCCACATTGCTGCTTCCTATAATATTCTTTATGCATCATTTTTGCAATAATAAAAAAATATATATATTGTTTAACTTGAACTGATTGAATGCAAACTGGGACTTGGCAAAGAAATATCAGTTCACCAATTCATGCGTGCATGTAATTGCAGTCGTCACGATATCGAACGTGGAACCAACGGGGGGATTCTTTGGAAGAAAAAAAAAAGGAAATATATATGCTATGGTGTGGGGGCTTCACACAAAAGGCGCATCCTAAGCTTTTGGGGGGGCGTTGCAATGCATTGCTTTAGGGCTCATCGACAGCAACCACTACTAATTTCTGCCATGTTGGTCGGCGGGTCTTAACGCAATCCGATGCTCTCATAGACTGAGATACTTAACATTCCCCAGCCAGCAGTCTCCTTTTTTGGTTTGGATTCAGAGTCATTGTACAATACAATGATGCATGTATGATATGATGATCGAGAATCCGTAAGCTGTGCGATCATACCATCTGAACAGTTCCCATCAAAATATGCAATTCTCAATACTATCAAAAAGAAGCAAGTCTTACCTCGAAACACAACAACAAAATACAATATAAATAGCCCACTCACACATTCTTTTAATGTTCCTTTCATATTCTTTAATGCTGGTAGAAAGTATGGACTTCAAATCTGTCTTCCCATGTCATCAAAGGGTGTATGTTGGAAGAAGAACATCTCTATTGATTGCTGGCACTCTCTCTCTGTCTCCATTATAATACAAAATAAATCCTCTGGACATTTTGTAACAGTGGCTGCCAACCCAATGACTTTCGTGAAGTGAAAGAACAATCTTGTAAAAAAAATATAAAAAAAATCATCTGTTCTTTATTTATCTAATTCTTCATTTAAAATGTGGCGGTGTGGTGTGTCTTTTGAAGGGATACATTACTGCATGGCAGGAAACATTGAAGACATTTTTATTTGAATAAATATATATTTATTTAGTAGGGCTCAGAGGTCTGCGAACTTCAAAGCAAACATTGTGAAGTTATGCTGCAGATAAGTGAAATAAGTCTGCCCCAAGTGTATATGCTTTTATATCTAAATTTAAAAAACTATGCGTCTGTACTTTTGATTTTGGTCTTTTTAAATCAATTTCACTTTTAGTAACTTTACAAAGCTTTTCTGTGCTTTAAACTCTTTGAAATATTTTGTTTGTAAATGCGTTGTGCTTTTGGTTGTTTGAAGCACATTGAGTTGCCTTGTATATGAATTTTGTGTGATATAAATAAATTTGTCTTGCCTTGCATAGTGAAAGCCTTCCTGTGATTTAACTAATCTTGTTTTCTTCTCTGTATTTTCCAGGAGTCTGTTTGCCGTGTGGCACCATGCTGCCTCTCACAGGTCAGTCTTGGCATTAATTTTACCTTGTTATTCACACTATGCTTTGTGGTTAGCACTCTGACCACCTCGTCTCTCATAATGTTGACTACCTTTATCAGGATCATATGATTTAACTGTGTTATTTTATAGGTGTGTTTTTATTTTGAGGGCTGTACAATGTGTTATGCAGATGATGTTTGAGTGTTGCACAACTGAGGGGCTCAACCTTGAGCCACGTACATTAGTTCTGCATTGTGTCAGAATTTCAATAATTACAGTACTGTATAATTTTAATTAAGGAGTGGAGCGAGTCCAGAATTAGTGTTACAGGTGTACTGACCCCTGTTGAACGCGCTGTCACAAGTATGATTAGTACACGACACACTGTGAGCTCACATGCCGTGTTCTTCACTGCGGGGTCTCACATTTGAAAAAACGTCTCTGATGTAAAAAATTCATATGTTGGTAACCCGTTTTATGTCAGTTCCCACTAAAGCAGTTTCCAGTGTTTGTGCATTAATGCCTTTTTTCGACATTTTTATGCTTGTTTATGAGCCCCGTACCCAACTCGAAAAAATTACATTCCATAAAAAAAAGGCATGGCGCAATCATTCCAAGGAAATATTAAGTGCAAGCCATATTATTTTGGAGCTACTCCAGATTTCTTGCAATAAAAGAAAAAAAACACCAGACGGTATGACCTTACGTGGGTGAAATAATCAATTTCCCCATGAAGGCGTCAGTGGCATGAAGCTATCTACGCGGCGCACCTGGGTCTTTTCCGCGGGGGATGTCGTTGAGTCGTAAATGCCCTCTATTAGGGGCCGCTCTGCTAAACACACCTTGCAAGAAGAAAGGTTTTGCAATGTTGAGCAAAAAGAAAACGGTTGTCATAAAAGCCCGAAAGAACGGAGCCTTCTGGCTTGTTGCTGGGAGGAAAAATGCTCAAGGACACCTGTTTCTTCAAGAGGCACGTTACACCATCTGCAATGTTACACTGCTGTTGCGTAAGCAGGAACATTTTTTGTCTTCAACTGATGCAATTCACACACTGTATGTAACTCTGAATATACATATTTTCTGGGGGAGGGGGTGCATTGAAATATACATTGAGATCTGATTGACTGCAAAATATTCAAACCTCTCCAATTAGCCTAACAGCATCAGCATAACATCTGTGACTCTAGGACACCAGACCAAATTAATCTGCATGGAAAATCCACATAGCCCGAATCTCTTTTTCCAATTATGCTAAAGAATGCGCAGACCCGCTAGCTCTTCTGCTTGGTTATCTAACAAACAAACCAAAGAAAAATGTTGGAAAGCAATATGCTGTAGAAGTTATTATTGGGCGTCCATTTTCAATCCCGTCGAGGGTCACCACCTATGGTCTTGGAGCTGATCCTGACTACAGGTAGAATACGGCCTGGACTGGTCACCAGTCAATCACAGTCCAAAGAGACACCCTGAATCGTTTGTCAAAAATTCAGATGTGCGAGCCACATGCGTCCCCATGCCTCCTTATTCTGAATTGCAGTTTAAAAAAAAAAAATTTTCAACAGCAACCTCTGGTGCAGCCGTGCAGTAAAAACTTCCTAATCAAGATGGTCCTCCACAAACCTTCCTCGGATATCAGTGATTTGGGGCATGTTGTGTCTTGATACCACTGCGCCAGGCAGTATGTAGGAAGACCTCATAGGGAGAAACAACACGCTCTACGCAGGTAATAAGCCAGTGTTGATACCAGCAGAATTCAGGAGAAAAAGTGAGTGCCTGCTGAAAGCACAATGAAACTCAACTTATTTCCACAAAACAACTTTAGTGCCGCAGTAGAGTGAAACTTCCCCGGATCTATTCTATCAAACACCAACCTGGTGCTTTCAAACCAAGAGGACATTTTCTGTCTCCCAGATGAAGTAATCAAACATGAACCTCCCTTGCACATGATCATTTTACACACCCTACACCTTGTGACCACGTGGTAGGAGGTGTGACTTCATGGCGAGTTGCAAGCGCGGGAGCATCAGATGAAGAAGATGCAGAAGACAAGCGAGGTAGAAGAACCAAGGTGGAGGAGCTGCGCCTTTAAAGGCGGCAGACTCCGCCTCCGCCGAGTGGAAGCGGAGAGCCGAGTGGTGCTGGCAGGAGTCTGAGCCACATGATAAACTCTGGCATCAGCTTGCCTTCATCCGGCAGTCAGGGAGGACACGGCTCGGGTGCAGGGGGCAGAGCGACGGTAGAAAGAGCAAGCGTGACAGAAGGCGGGGGAGAGCGAGAGAGAGAGAGTGAGTGAAAGAGAGTGAGCGAAGGAGAGAGGAGGGGGGTCTGGGGGGCTCCGTGGTCAGAGCGATGAGACGAGGCGGATAGACGAGCGAGGAGAAGCTGTCATCTGCGTGCAGCTTCCCTTTTTCACAGCTTTGCCCGTCTGTCGGCTGCCTGGCGACGGCAGGCGAACGCCAGCGGGGGATGACTGGTGGCTCGTTTTCAGCAGCGCAGTTATCGGACTGACGCTCGCAGCGGCGCTGACAGGATCCGAGGCGGCGGCGTCTTCTCCAACCACTTCGGGCTCTCCCAAGACTGCCGATTGCTCTTTCTGGCGCCTCCTGCCCGTCCTCCACACAGCTTCATCTTCCTCTTACTGACGAGCCTGAGAGTGAAAGACCCCTGCTGATAGAGGCTTCTTTTTCTCTGTCAAGACAGTAAGTAGGGGAAGGGAGGGAACTCTGTGCGTGTTTGTGTGTACGTGTGGACATCTCTACCAGTGAGAGAGTGTGGTTGAGAAAGTGTGGAAGACAGAGAAGAAGAGCAAGGTAGTCTGTGGCTATGAATGCCAAGGATGTGCGTGGACAGTTTGCTCCAGGTGCAGCAACAGTAACATGATGCGCGAAAAAGGTAAGTCCGTGTGCGTGTGTCCGTGCGTGTGGCGGTGGTGCGTTCTGACACCAGCTCCGAGTTAATCCCTCGCGCTCTCCGTCCCGTTCACTCTATCGCATGTTGAAGGTGCCGAGAGAGAGTAAGTGATTGCTTTCCTTGCCACCTTCCGTCCAGGTGCCATGTGCGGTTGTGGCAGCGCCGTTACCCAGGATGGGGTGGGAAGAGCATCCCCTTGCTCATTCTCCGGGGCTCCACCGGGAATCTTTTCTTGGATTTATCTCATCCTGTTGGATGGCGGTGAGCTCCTTGGCTCTCTGAAAGAAGAGTCCGCATAGGAAACCACACGCAGCACGAAGAAGTAAAATAATTACCCAATCACGGCAAGGGGAGGCAGACCCGGTTCCCTTAGCAACAACCAAGGGAGATAGAGGAGAGTTTTTTTCTCTATCTGCTTTTTTTTTTTTTTGGGGTAGGGGCACACCCCAGGTGGACATCTGTGGGCATCAAGTGCCACCCAGACTCGAGAAGAAGTTGCTCCTTTGCCTCAGTGTCCCCTGTAACTGTGTCTCATCGACCATGATTTTTTGTCTTTGCTTTTTTTACCAGTTCATGCCACGAGTCACGTTTCGTAGGCTTAGGCATTAATTCAACCTGATCCTACGCCACCTGGAATAAAATCTTCTTTTGGGAAGAGAGATTGGATTTTCTAGGTCTAGGAAAAGACCTTCACCAGCCCACCTACCTTCTTGACAACAACTAAAAGACGTCATTAAGTTGCCATCTTGCAAAGAAATTGGGATCTTAAGTTTATTTTGACCGTGATGTCTCTCATCATTTGGGGAGAAGAGGAATATCCAAGATTTTCCCATAATCATCAGTAAGATCCCTTATCAAAATCCATAAAAGACAGTAATTTTGGGACTTGTATTTTTCTATTTCTAGGAAAGTGGGTACGTCTCGACTTTTTTAATGGCAGCATGACATAATGTTGCAATGTTTTTCAAGTACAAGAGGGAAAAGCTCTTCCCCAAGTATAGAACAGTGTTTTAAATAGCATCTCCTCTAGAACCATTTGAGTTGTACACACTGACACATGAGATGAGTTGGCTCAGTGTGATTATGTAAGATTTTTTTTATTCCAGCCTCGGCACATGTTTTTTTTGCCTCTTCTATTTTCCATGGATTTATCATCTTTGACTTCTCCCGCGTTCACTTTCGACCCGTTTTTGGACGGACGCTATGGCTGCCAGAGAGTGACGCTGTGCCGATTGTGCGGGCGAGGAAAGGCGTTTTGGTCGTCCAGGTGCTTTTAAGATGTTGAGGTCTCCCTGCGCGACCGGGGCCCCCGTTCGGATCAGTAGCACTGAGGCTCCTAGTAGCCAAAGACATGGACCCCGACTCGGCTCCCCCACGCCCTCAGCCTGTTGGCCACTGGTCCCACGTCACCTTGTGAAGGATGTCCCTCAGCAGAGCTCCGGCCCGGGACACCTCTGAGACCCCCAGCCCGAGAGAACGCATCCGCAGCCACATGAAGATGGTGATTGACCAGCTGGAAGGAATTCTCAGAGAGCTCAAGGATGTGGCCAAGGAACTTCGGGAGGTGAGCTTGAAAATCACACACGCGTTCGGTTTTGTGGGAGAAAGCGGCTTCCGAGTGGGTGTGCTACCAAGGAAGAGTTCATTTAATTAAGCGTAGCTTCCTCCTCACAGTGTGGAGATTGTGATTAAGATTTGAACGCGAGAGCTGACTTTTTTTTGTTGTGGAGCAGGAGGATATTGTTGATTAGTACCGCAGTGAGTGTGCCTTTCCCTCCCTCATCAAAGACTAGGGCGATTACTACTTGTGTGTTCAAGTCGGGGGGTGCGGGGGTAAACTTGGTGCGAAGACCCGATGAGATGCTGCAAAGCCTGACTGTGATAGAAAAGGGGCTTAGATAAGATCCAACACTTAGCACCGCAACAGTTATGTAAGCATTTTGTTCAGGATCAACGAGATTCCTGTCGTTTTGCAAATGCGGCGTCTCAAGGATGTCTGAAAGGGAGAGAGAGATTGTGTAGCATTTCTCGCGTTATGCAATTTTGCAATAACCGCGCTAGCTGAAAGAGGAAAAAAAAAAGCGTCTTGCATCTGAGAATCTAAGTCCGAGAGCACACAATGGCTCCGGTCATCTCTTCAGGATCTTCCCCTCGCTATGAGCTCGTCTTGTTCAGCTCCCTCTAAAGAGAAAGATAACAGCAGCCGGGGAGACAGAGATGAATGGAAGCTCCCTGAAACCCATCCCGTGTCTTTCCACTTATTAACCTCCCACCTGTTTCCAGGGAAGCAAAGAAAGGGAAACATGCTTTAAAACACACTGTAAAGCTGCATCTTGGTGTCCAAAAGACAAGGTGGGGAGGTTTTAAATAGATGTTTCCAAGCTGGCCGGCCATCACATCACAATCCCTTTGCACGCCTTCTTCCAGACTCCCACCTCTTATGTACTCGGAGGCGCAAGGGCACGGCTCGCAGCGAGCCTCCTTCTAAAGTGGGACGGAGAGGCTGTGATTGACGATTATGGTGCTACGGCAAGTGGAGTAATGCCGGCCGGAGATATTTATGAACAAACACGCGCCTTGTGCCACTGCCAGCCCCCGACGCCTATTACCATTCTCGTCTCAACGCCCATTAAGGGAGCACGATGACTCTAACGTAACTTTGCAGGAATGGCTCAATCACACGTTGACACCTGGGCTTCATATTAGCTGCTTGTAGAAGGGGAAATATCACCACGTATTGTATCATTTTCTCTGAAGCTTCATTTATGATCTGCGTTCGTTCGACTCCCGGGGAGCTTGCGGATACAAACAAGCGTAACGATACAACCGGAAACTGAGAAGCAGTGTCCAGATTCTGAGTGAATAATTTGTCACAGATCAAAAATAATTTGAGGTATTTAATTGTCTCACAGACTATTGCTGCTTCCAATTTTGCCTTCTTAATAACAAGCATCACCATGTTTGTTGGTTTGCATGTTTGAGGAACATTTTGATTTGAAGCAGCATGGATTATTATCGTCGTGCTGGGGGACATCAGTTTGACTTTACGGTCCACTGTCACACAATTGCTAAATCATTACACTGTGGTATAATTGGCTAAATACTATGTTTACGTCATTGCTTGACCAACTGCAATTTCAACCTATTAGCCGGCATGTTATCAGTATCAATATCTTGCAATTAACCAACCGTGCGATTGCAGACTGGTAGAGGAAATACAAAGTCCCACTCAGATGCTGGATGGCTAATGTTGCTTAAAATCACCCATTCTTGGTCACGTGATGGGAACAATATAATAGATAACAACCGTCAAATAATTAAATGATGAATTGCCACATGAATGCAGTGAAATAAATAATTTGGTGAGGTAGCAGGAATGACTGATCATCACCTTGGGAGTCAAAAGATGACGTTCCAGATCACATGACACAATGTAGAAATCCGGCCTTTCCACTTTCCTGTTTTGTTTTCATGTCTCTGGCAATTTTAGAAGCTCAAAATAACATGCGCAGCAAAAATAATGATTAAAAAAAATCTCTTCAATTCAGCCACATCAATATTCCATTCAGCTAATCAATCTGCCTGCATAACATACTTTGCCCATTTTGAGTTTTGTCAATGTGCACTCATTTCTTATTCCAGCCTTCAATCAAACCATTTAGCCAGAGCCCCAACATGAATGAAAATATGAGGTTTCGATTTTTAAGGGAGTTTTACAACTTGTAGCTGTAATAGCCTTTGCACATTGACTTTAAGAAATCAAAATGTTCCGCGGACGTTTAAGAAGCAATTCCAAATGTACATTAGACTTGTATTGAATTTTAAGGCCAGGCCATTTTTATTTCACTTTGAACACAACATGGACAAAGGCAATTTTTTTCATTACATATAATAAGACCTCACAGTCTGCCATGGTGGAAAAGACAAACAAAACATTTAATAACATAACATCATATTTATATTTGTAAAAAGTCTATTTGTTTAGACAAATCATGTGAAGGCACTCTGCCAAGTCTGTATGACAATACAACTAATCTTAATCCGAGAACATTGCTCCACAAATAACTGTGGTTCATATGAGACAAAGATGCAGTTTTAATCTCATCATTTTCCTTTTAGCCAGACCTTGACCTCACCCCATTCTTTTCCCTTTAGGGGGTTGCTGTCCTCATCGTCTGAAAAGAGGTCATGTTGAGGATCTTGCTTTCTTGTTTGCCAGGATTCATCAGGCTCATTAATAAACTACCTTTGCCAAACGCGCGCCCCCGTAATTTCCTTTTCCAAAATTCAAACCACAGAGCTTAATTCTCTGACAAGCTGTATTTTATGATGAATCTATGGATTTGTTTGCTCTGAAACATTAATCATTGGTGCAACCCAGTAGCCCGTCGATGGGAAGTGTGCCACATTTCCGTTCTTGCTATAACGGTTTTCAACGATGAAAGTTAAATCATGCATTTCATTCCAAGCCCTTGATACAAATATTTGAATATGATGGTGCAACAATGTAATGTATGGCTGGGGCGAGACTTCCAAATCCATCCATCCTGCATCAAGGCAGTATACACAAGCCAATAACATAATAGCCTCTTGCTGAACAGAATACAATAGAACGCAGCCCTCACAAAGACCAAAAATAGGTGATTGGCAGGAGAATGTAAACTATAATTTCATCCTTTCCATTGAATCAAATTGTTGTTGAAAACTAAATTCAGACTCTTGGCAATCAGCATGCTTTCCAAAGATTTACTGAGTGAAATGTAAAATGAAATGCCGACTCTGCAAATGTTAGTGCGGAACTGTAGATAACGTTCCATTAGGAATTTGGTTGATTGTGTTGAATTGTTTGTTGATTGATGGTATTCTCGTGCAAAATAATAAAATGTGACGTCAGCCTTGGGAAGTTGAACTGGAGCTCAACGATATTGCCCAAAATTCATATTACGGTATCAGTTATATTTTGTGCCCGCGTATGTTCACAATTAGTGCAGTGTTACTTACAATATTTTTTTTTAGCAATAGTGAAAGGCTTTTTAGGCCTAAGCAATGCAGTTGGCCACCAAATATGAAGGCGCCTATGTTTTGACGTATCAGTTCTGAAGGCGTCATTGACTCATTGAAGAGCCGCTCGCCGCAAATTGGGCTTTGTGCGAGGTAATCACCTGTCACCATGAATCCATATCTCAAGTGGGTCGTCCGATATTATTTGTGAAATACACCTTTTGTTTCTCTTCTTGGGCATAGGCTCTCGTGTCGAATCCTCACTGGCGCTTTTCCACATCGCAAAAAAACTTTCCAAATATGTCTGTTTTACTTCCTTTGCTAGCTTGGAATTTAATATTAGCGTCACATGACTGAAATAACTTATGTCAAGCGTCTGTTGTAGACAGAAGTAATCAGGTCGCTTTTCAAAATAAAATATTTTTCACCCTTGTCTATTTTCAACCTAACATCAGTTATATGCTGAAAAACTGAGCTATTCGTATTTGTGTGCACAGGCTGTCGCCCTGTCTAATAGAAAAGTAGTGCTATGCCGTCATCTTTTGGCATCTTTAGGCATTTATCAAACCTTCTAAGGTGGAGAGTGTAAATTACTCCAGACATTTGCTGTTCACTCTTAAAACTTAAACTTAAAATTAGAAATCTCCTGGGCTAAGGTCTGGTGATCACAGTGGCGGTCCATCGATGAGGTTAAACTCTGTCAAGCTCTTACAACTATATGCCTACTCTTGCACTTTGTGCACGACATTAATATTCACTATAATGCGTTGTCACGTCCCACTCGCTGCCATATAAGTAAATCTCACGCCTTGTGAAAGTTTTTCTGCCGCGGCTGTCGTTGAAAGTCAATTTGGGTGACATACGCCGCCCTCGTCCTCGTGAATCGCATGACGGTCTTTTTGACGAGTCCAATGAGAAGGACATAAAGGAAGGACATTGGACGGTAATACCCCACGATAAAGCGCTCCATTTGTAATAATCACAGTGGCAGGAACGGCGACTCCGCTGGAGGAATCACTCATTGAGTTGCGGCATCAACCTTGGGTAGAGGATAAACAAGAAACGTTTTATGAACGTTTGGGTGACATTCAGATATTTGCTCAAACTAACTCCAGCAGAATAGATGGCATTCGATGGAAGACAATTGTCTTTATCGGACACGTCCAGGCTGGCAAATTGAAATAATGTAATAAAGCACAGAGTCGGGGGGTGGGATAGTCAAGATATGCAAGACGGAGCATTTAAAAAGAATAGAAAATGTAGCGAAGGAAGAAGGGATGATGGACTGTTATGACGGCCATTATGCAGAAGCTTTCGATGGAGCACATCTGTGTTCGGCGCAAGACAAATGAACACGGGGCAGGCAATCAGGACTCCTCAAATACAATAAAGCTCCAAATGAGATGAGGTCAAAAGACGATAAAGAAAGAGCAATTATCACCGGCTGAATGCAGCACGTTGGAGGACATTGCCCCCTGACAGGAGGCCTCAGGATAGATTGAGGCTAGTTTTCTCAATAGTTGTCATTACGTTAGACCCTGCTGCTTTATTAATGAGAATGGCCACCGTGCTGGGTGAGGATTATTTAATTAATCTTTGGAAGTGTGTCGTGAATCAAAAACTAGCCATAGTTATTCATTTGCGAGTGGCAGCGCTGCAGCCATGTTACCCTCCCTCCATGTTATAGAAATCTATTTAATCTTATAATTTTACCCTATAATTTTACCCTCCCTCCATGTTATAGAAATCTATTTAATTTGATAGTTTTACAGTACAGAAGAACCAGAATGTACAAACACAGTTTATCACAATTGACAACACTAGTCCACTTCAAATCTGGTCATATTTAAAAGTGTTTTTTTTCATCTATCCATTCTGACTGGCGGAAACCTGGATTGGTTGCCAACATTATTCGGAGTAATGCATTACATCATAGTGCGTTTAGATGGTAACAGTAATACAATTTGCTCATTTTATTTTGTACTATTATAGTGTGCACAGATTAATTTTTTTTCCGGCCGATCTCTGATTGTTAAACAGCCTGACCAGCTGATTCCGACTTTTGCAGATGCCGATTTTTTTTTCCACAACCAATTTCATACCTTTAATGTTCCAATCTTGTCTTCCTCCGAAGCACCTGTGAAAAAATACAAACTGTTGTTTGAAATGCACAAAGTAGTTCTCTCAACTAAAGAAATTAAAAGCCTATTAGTCATCCGACAGCAGTGTCGGATTTAGATTCTAATCCAACACATTTATTTGTCTCAGTGAAATAATCCAGTTTAAGCTTTTTTCACTGCTTCACAACTCACATGCACTGCAAGACATTTGCGTGAAGCTTTCAGAAAATTTACTCGACCTTGCCATTTTCTATTATTATCGTTGCTGTTTGACTGCAGTGGTGAGCAACATTTGACAACAATTGACATATTCCTCAGTCACTGCATTCTTGTTTATAATAATATCAGTTATAGAATACACAACGAGACGATGAAAAAAATGCTACCTCGTCAAATGAGCTATTCTACGAATGCTCTGCATTATCTCCACTTTGGCAAACATTGAAATGCTTGTTTTATCCCCCCCCCCGTTGAGACGAGGTCTTCTTTTTGAAATGAATGTTGCAAAACAAAATACATGTATTTCCATTAACCCAAAGTGAGTGTCCGCTTTTATTTTGTATTTATTTGAACTGAATGGCATATGATCCTGTTGGCAGCAGAAATTAAGATTATAAATATAAAAAAAATGGTAGCTCATCAAATGAGTTGATCTGCGAATGATCTGCTTCATGAGCAGTTAAATGCCGGCATTGTTTGAAGCCCGGCACTGACGCCGTTTCAAACAACTGGCCCAGGATCAGTCGCCCTGTTTGCCAACAAGCCAGCCAGCCAGCCAGCCAGCTAGCACCTCTTTTTTGAGACACCAGTTACCACACGTTTCCACGTTTAGCAGCTCCCTGTTGAAAGGAACACACTCGGCCCTAAACCAAGTTTGTTCCAAACCCAGAAAAAGCCCCGGGAAGACAAAAATCAAACAGCCACTTACTATCTTCAGGGAACCCTTCTTCTCCCTCTCAACCTCCAAACCCTCTCAGTCTGCCCCCCCCCCCATATGCATTGCAGAGCCGAAAACACTGACTCACTCTGAGAAATATTCTCTTGGCTATATTCAACATTATTAATAAGGACAATGAGAGAAAAAAATGCCCCGCTATGTAGTTGGCCATCTTGAGAAGATTTCTGGGTATGGTTACCTAGTGACGCATACTGTTTCCTTTCCCCCCCCCAAAGTTAGTGATGAGCCAGATTTTGTTAATCAAAACTACATTTGGCGAAAAAGTCATAATTTTGCAATATTATATATGTGGTGTATTGACATCCCACTATCCCCAGTTTGCTTAATGATAACAAGATTGCTTTTAGTTTGATATATATTCTCACATTCTCAGCAGTAAACAGCGTTCCCAGTTGTCTTGATAACATGGCTTTGACCCGCACTCGTCAAAATACCTCAAGCAGCAAGATTTATAACACAATCGTCAACATTTTTTGAGTCTCTACTCACACCATCCCCTCCACTGCAGGGTGTGCCAACGCGAGGACGGCATTCATTACCATGACGACGAGGAAAGGAGTCTGTTGCTACATGTTGATCTCAAGGTCTAAAAAGAAAAAAAATCGTGTAAGTTGTGGATTACACATGCCTCATAAAGACAATAAACGCATAGATGGCATTTTTGCTTGAAGAGACAGCACTTCATCTCCAAGCTGGTGAATTACACGAATTAAATGAGTACACGCTTCACCCAACAGTCAAATATGTCACACTTATCTGAAGCTAATTCTGATAATTGTGTTGGTATTTTTATGGATAATTGTGTTAGTTTTTCAAATGGAAATTAGCATTATTGTTATATCATAAAAATCTGAAGTGCCTCACAGACAGGTATTCGGAAATTGACAGATAACTTGGTTAATTCATCCATCATAGCGTTTGTTGCAACAACACTACCCCATTTGGCACCAATGCAAGCAGACTGTAACAGCAAAAAGTCCCACTTTTATCCGCACCCGGATGAGCCCCTGCACCTCGGCAAGTTTCGTTTAAGGTTTTGTAGTTTTTGTGTACTCATCCTAACAAATAAGTAACAACAAATTGGTATCCAATCACGATCTTGCCTTGTGCAATTTGTTTCTTGGTTATAACTGACAATTTGTAGCCATGGCTGCTAGGCAGAATGAATCGTCAAGGGTCCACACCTATTACGAGAGAGAAACAAACCTTAACTTTCTTAGTGTGAACTGAAGGCTAAACCTAAATCAATTTACAGTCTGCTTACATTCAGCTCGCACAACAAGTGACTGGGAGAATGGGACTTAGGCAGCTGAAATTGTTTTTCTCCCTGCAGCGTGGTCTGGAGCTTTATTCCCTAGCGAGTATGGAACGTACCGTGACTTGAGTGCTGTTCATTTTTTCCCCCCCCGTTAAAATTCAAGAGGATATAGGTCAGAGATCATTAACTGCATGCATATAAATGCTTAGATGCCATATGCACTCACTGTCAAACATTGCCTTGCAAGCTTCTTTGAGGCGGTCGTTTGAAGCGTGGATTATCGTTCTGTAGCTAGCTTTTGTTCCTACGGAGGCAACGTAACCTGAATTTGTACCCTGAATGTACTGTGGTCTATCACTAATCTGTTCCATTTAAAGTTTGGTTTATGTAAAATATTTCTCGGCAATCAATATATGGCAATCAGATCAGACACAAGCAGTGGTAGGTTAGTGTGTCTTCTAGTGATGGGGGCTAAACTGAGAGGGCTGTATTTTTTAAAACTGCGGTATCTATAAACTCCACCTGTAACAGGAGAACTTACTCAAAATGTTGATTCCAATGCCACATTGTTTAGCCAATCACAGTGCACATGTAGACAAACTACCATTTACACTCAAATTCACTCTCCAGGTCTTCAATGAATCTTGCATCCATATTTTTGCAACGTACTAGGAGGAAGCCAGAGGAAGGAGAAGACTGATGTAAGCATAGGGAGAAAATGCGAACTATGCAAAGATTCAAACTCAGATCTCGTAACTGTAAGACATCCTAAGCGCTACCGCAGTATGCTGTACTTCACAATCACGTCTATAGCTATTTTTTCAAACCCAACACGTCTTGACTGTTAGGCAGACATGCTAACCATTAATCCGGCTGCTGGTCCAAGAAAAGCTCTGAGGGATCTTATTCACACGCTCCTCTTACCACTGTCCTTCAAGGAAAAGTTAGGCAGAAAGTTTCCAACTTTGATGCTGGCTGAAATGAGGTCTGCTGATGTGCGATGATGGGAAATATTCTGACGGATATAGAAAATATGTGCAACCTTCCAGAGTGTATGTCCCCGGTAGCATCACGGGTAAGCTCGAGCCTCTCCCAACTGACTTTGTGCGATAAACAGTGACACCCTGGACTGACTAACGGACAATCGTAGGGCATATCTGTTTCACATTTTAAGAGATTTTGGAAATTAAGGAGGACGTGCTGCGTTAGCACCGTTAGCAACTGTTAACGCTTGCCGTGGCTGTTTTTTTCCCACATTCTAACTTGCTGACATCTCTAGAGAGTAGCTCTCTGGTTTTGTCTTGCGGTGTTAGGATCTTACAGGCCTCCAAGCGCTTGGCGAGGCGGTCGGCACTTGAACACGGGCAACGCACCGATCAAAGTGCTTTTTCAAGCCAAAACACAAAAACTGGGCCAAAGGGCTGCTTCTCATTAAAAGCCATTTGAGAAGAAAAACGACAAGTACCTGCCTGCTGTGTCTTGTCAATTTGCTCCTCATCGCCTGACCCCATTTTGTGTATGGAAATTAAATTCCTAAATTAAAGCTTGGTGTCACGCCTCCAGCGCAGTTCTCTTTTCTGTGCAGAAAAAAAAGACAACAAGAACAAGGCACCTTAAGCCTTAAATGTTTTCCATGCTGAATACAAAACAAGCCTGCCATCTCGTCAGCCCTGAATCACATGCTTTGTTTGGGATTTAATTCAAACTAGTGGTTGAAGTCATTACTTCAGACAGAGTTATTTTTGTTGTGCTTTTTCTCTGTTTGTGTCAACAAAAGTACAAAAATAATCAAGGTCGAATGTCCCCAAGGTCGTAGGTTTCAGAAATTCACCAAAATTTTGGAAAGACAAGCCTTTAAAGTTACTATCAGCATTTGAACTGTTATCGTTCATGATGTCAGCTTTTCAAGCAAAACACATCAAAGACTTAATTATTTTTTGTTTTAGATGTTCTTTGACGTTTTTTGTTCCACTTAAAAGAATGTTGACGAAGTCTTCATCCACCGGGAAGAATAAAGGCCAAACCTCTGAAATTGTTTTTTATTGACTAATCCATTTGAAAAGATGTTGATCACAAATAAATGCCTCAATTTTATCCATTCCGAAAAACATTCACTTGAATTAACACCGTCGTATTAAACTTCAGTCTACATAAAAACCACACCTCAGAAAATGCCTCCTTTTTCCCCTCAAAAAAAGTTATCCACTTAAATAAATAAATAAATAAATAAATAAATGCTCGTCCCAATTTCAGAGCAGATCACTTTAACCTAACAATAGCCTTGAATCCAATGTCCACGGCTGGCGTGTGCCTCATTGCAAATTGATTCGGGGGATGGACACAGCTTATGTTTTCGAGAGCAAATCCATCACAGTGACGCGATCGACAAGTAGATAAGCAGATATAAATACAACTCGCTTGCCTGCGTTCATGCATGTTTGTGTGCAGTATCATCACTCTCTTGAAACTCCATAAACAGAAACTACACTATATGGCTGGCTAATGTGAAGAGCTGTGCAGAAAGTAAATGTGTGATGCATTCCCATGAGACTGCCACGGAGCTTCTTTTGGGACGCGGCTCCAACATATTGACCAGCCCATCATGCTCGTAAGACCCACTGGGCCTCCCTCCAGGAACCCTGCACTCAGCATAGACAGTAATGAGGCCTCTGCTTTCGACCTCTGCTGAGGTAAACACTCGGGGAAAAAAAAAATAGTGCTCATCTTGCTTATTGGCTCATTATAGATAGGAAGTTCCGCGCCACTTTACAGTCAGGGTACTTACTTTCTATATGTGTTCTTCAATAATGGTGTAAACAGGTAAATGCTTAATAACCAGTTTTGGAATATTCAACTGCACTCATCAGGCCTGACAGAAATGCAATGTCTTTATAAAGCATTCAAGAATCCCAATTTGCACCAATTCAAGCAGTTCCTAGGGGTCTTAAAATGTCTGACATGTTTTTGTCGAAATTCCCCAAGGATGAATAATACGCACATTTCACACACTGTCTGGCTGAAACTAGACAGTTGTCAGAATGTGACTGAATGCAACTCTGCTTACCTTGTACAAAGCCATGACTAGCCAATTTGACATATCCCTAGCCCACTGTGGTGACAATACAGCTCTGATTACCTTTTGGCTTCAACATGATAATGGTTTTAGCCACCACTTATAAGTACGGAACTTTAGCTACCATTTCTGCCATGTCTCGGAGAAATATTGGGTAAATTAGCCCTTTGTTACATACATTACATAACAGGAAGGTAATGGTGTGAAAAAATGCCACTCCGAGAATAGTTACTGTACATAATTTTCATTGTGTCAAAGTATACTGTACATGTAGGAATGGTCGAGTCTCCATTGGGCGCTGTCAGACACTTGAGGCAGGTGTGGGATTGTCGCTCGTGCAATTACAAACACAAATGTGATCTGATTTGGGATGTTTCCCGTCTTCAGAGCTGCGCTCAGAGCAATGCGGGGCCCACTGACTCTCTAGTGGGGAAGCTTTGTCTTTCTCCATTTTTCATCTTTCTCATTCTGAGGGATCATCTGGAGGCTTTTTTGTCCTATCTTTTATTTTTAGCTCCACTTTGTGGTGTATCATAAATCAACCCCATTATGAAAAAAGGAGATGTTTAACTGGCAGATGCATAAAATGCACACAAGGAGACGTATAAAATCCTAAAAGATATTCCAGCATTCTATGCATTACAACTCCAACATTCAATGTATCATTAAGTAATCAACATTGCAATTCATGACTCATCAGAATGTCTAAAGTGACCTCTAGTGTTAACTCCACTTGAGTTACTCAACATGCATGTCATCCACTTGAAGTATACAGTATGCAAGGCCACCATAAAGCCTCCTGTTGACCCCTCAAGGCAAAAATAACAGTGTTAGCCACATTGATAAAAATGCCACACTTCAAATCAAAGAATGCACCCCACTCCCCCAAGAAGAGAAAAACAGAGTGAGTCATCCAATTCCACACCTCAAACTCTTACTTTTGGTTTATACGCTGTGGAGCGTAATCATGTTTAAGAGCATCGGTGGAAATCGATTAAAAAAAAAACAAAATAATTGTGTTTTTCAAGTCAAGCCAAGTTTTATCATGAAGGATGACTATCACTTCATGTTGGATGATTAACGCTGATCTTATCTCAGCAAAGGCAAATACGTAATGATTCTTTAAAAAGTTGTCAGGGTTATGGATTAAGCCTTCTCTCTGGTAATGAATCCCCTAGAACACCCCCCCTCCCAAGTATACTTTAGTAGAAAATCAACACAAACAAAAAGACAAATTACCACGGAAAAATCTTTTTTATTTTCAGGCACAATCAATTTTGGCACATCTGCTCAGTTTGGGCGATCTTCATTATATCTCAGCTTATTGATTGAAAAAGGAAAATGGCAATTAAAACTGAGCATTTTTTCATATTCAAGTGATGCGAGGGCAGCTTTATTATTTGTTTAAGTAGTTTGAAAGGCTATTGGGGCTTAGTTTTATTCTGAAAAACAGAGATGTAGAAGCCAAGGCTAACAGTATTTCAAAGCTTCTCAATGACGTATTTTGCAAGCAGATATCAGAGCAGCTGCGGTGTTATTGAGGCCGCTGTAAAGTATCAATTTGTGACAGATGCTCTCAGCAAAAGAATTCACATCTTAATTCAAACAACGGGAGTGAATCAGCTCATCAAATGTGCTTGTGTACAACATCCATGCATTCAGCTGCGCCGATAAACGAGCCTCCTTTTGCATCTCAGAGTATATAGAAACGTTTTCCAAGACAAGCCAGTCAACTACATCCATACTTGTTTAACTAAATAGTCGCCCTTCAAATCAATGCAAGGTCCGCAATCAGTCGCTGTCACTCACCACACGTGTAAACATCTCCCTTTCCCATCAGAAATAAAAATGGCAGGAACCTTTAATTATGTCATAAATCCACTTATTCACACTGGGGGCCCTATTTTTGTGAATAGCGTAAATCCGGCGCAGGGCAATCAGGTGAGACCGGTGTTGGTAATATCGTAGAGGACTGCAGCCCGGAAGATCTGCGGGTGGGCGGGCTATGCCACTGCAGGAGAGTCTAAAGCCGACTTAAGTCGCCGCCAGTCAAAGCGGCTCAGTAGCTGTTCTCTCTGAACTGAGCTGGTGAGAATTCCACAGCAACAGATGCGATTGTGGACTACCGTCTAGTAAATGTTGTCTCCCCCAATATCCAAAATAGGAATAGAGGCAGAACACTATTTGCAAATGTTGAGTAGGAAACGACAAAGCTCGTTTGAACTTGTTGCTAACCATAACAGCAGCACCCGATAATTCAACCTTTCATTTGACCGCTCTGCAATATGCGTTAAAAACCTCAAATATATGTGAGTTAACAAATGTCCACAGGCCACTATTTGTGAATAGTCAACTGCGGAGCTTGTTTGAACTCATTTGCTAACCAAAACAGCAGCACCAGATTGTGTAAACAGCCTCTCAGATTAATTGTGAAGACTTTCCAAGATCTTTCCGCCACAAATCTGTGCTGTTTGTTGGTAATAGTCCTTTTGATTTAGTATTAAACTCCAGTTTAACGTGGCGCAAGTCGTAACCACCTGTCACATTGTTTATTATTTTAAGATTTCCCTCTAATATAGGGGTCGCCAGTTGAGTTGAACAGATGCCCCCCACAAGTTTACGCTACGCCAGTGTGAAGAGTACTTGTTATACTCAGAATTGAGCTTTTTTGGAACGACTAAATAAACTGCCTTGGAATAGCCCAATAGATTTTTTTTCTTTTAGGCCAGCGTTATTGCGGCAGCTCACAAAATGCATCAAATAGTGCAAGCCGCAGCATTTATGTGCCCTGGCAAACACGGGGACAGTTATTCGGGGTGTCAAATTTGCAATTATCCCATTATTGTGACTGAAGAGATTACGCTCGTGTGTCAGGAGTAATGGGCTAATGCAGGACTAATGCACCTCACTATGATTTGCGAGACCTCTGGAAATGCCAAAAACATTGGATTCTCTTCCTGATATTTGCCTCTAATCCGCCTAATTAATGCCAATAAGACAGAGATTTATTTAACATTTAAATGTCATTCATTACTTGCCTCCGTTAGGAGCCTTTAAGGCTGAATATCCAAGCAGGGTGTTTGTGATAGTTCAAGGCTAATCATCATGCTCCTGTATTATTGAATTCATATTTTAGTTTTTCCTCCACTTGTTTTGGATGTGAGTTGTAATAATACAAAACTTGGATTTGTGCGTGTTTATCCACAAGCTTTCACGAGTGTAATAGTAACACAAATGCTTATTAGTAATAATCCGGACCCCCGTGGCTTTGATTTATTTTGAACGTCTGGTATCGACAATGCTAAAATTTTATTTCATCTGAATATTTAATACCACAATTATAAAAAAAAAACATGGCTACCTTTTTCCCACTTGGGAAACAAAAGTGTATTATCTACTTGAATAAATAAATGGCTCACTTCAAATAGGCACCACAGGGAAAAATAACTGTCAGCCAAGAAATGCAAATTATAGTTTTTTTTAAACTTTCACTTTGGTTTGAATGTTGTTTTCACGGTTCTTGTCATTTATGTACCTTGCTTAATGTTTGCAGATGTTAATTCATACATGGCACAACAAGTGACTCATAGGCAAGCATCATGCTTGCTTAGCTGCATTTACGTTTCCTCACCGTTACTCGGTTATGGCAATGTACACACCACACCGTATGTGCTAACGGGCCACATGTGGCTAGAACTGCATTGTCACAGCGTGGCAATTTCCGCTCTTTACTCCTGCAAATGAAATCACAGGATGCTTTGGAGGGAAGAGTATCATCTCCTTGCCAGCTGCAGATACGATGACATTTCAAACGGTAAATGATCACAGTCGATCCGATGCTTTATTGACACCTTGTTGGGTAAATGTGGATGAGAATGTTCTGCACTAAATGCATCTTATTATCATTATGTCACATGTTTGCCCTTCTAAAACTTAAACTGTTGAATTACTCAGCCCATTTAGGATTTTTTTGAGCACCCCCTAATATATTTGTTTTCCACAATTCCACATTGTCCATGAAGAAAATCCTATTGAAATGACTGCAGATATGTTCCATTCAATTATACTTCAAATCTTTCCACTTTTAAAATGCTGAGCTCATTTGAGACATATTGTAAAGTCATTTTCACATTTTCAAAATGCCCTAATTTTCAAGTTTCCCAAATTCAAACCTCTCCAGCTTCAACCTACAGAACTGTTTCACCTTCCCCAATTTTCAATATTTCACATTTTCCAAGTCGACATTCCCACTTGAATGCAGATATTGTACAGTTTCTACCTATTCGTAGACCCATTCAAACCTTTCCAGCGTCGTTCAGAGCGTTCGCTTCCCATTCTCATATTAGCATGCCTACTGTTAGCATGTTGCCCTTTGAGCCATTCTTAATACAAACAGTAAACAACACAAGTTGTGAAATTTTCATCAAACAAACTGATTTGAGCAGTATTGTCTCATTTTAAACGCTCACATTCTATACTGCCAACATTTCACTTAATTCTATGGCATGTTCATTCAGCCATACCCCAAACTACTTTTCATTGTCATCTTGGGAGAAGGACCACATTCAATAGTGCTTGTGATTGATTGGTTCAGTTTATAGGTGCACACATTTGACACACTATATGGATTGCTTCGCAAATCCATACAGGAAAGAGGCAATAAAAACTTGAAAAATAAACGACACTCTGCGAGTCCTTGGTGAAGGCTCAGAGCGTCAAATCCATTAGTGGCCAATCAGATGAAGGAGTAAGCTTCACAGCAAGAGCGTGACAAACGTCTCTTTTCGCAGCCAGTCAGGAGTGATGAGTGAAAGTGTCACCTGTCATTCTTTATTTGTCTTTTAATGAGCAAATATTGCCACAATGCAATAAAAGTGTAGGAATGGCGATGTCAGTGCATCATCGCTGATGCTTAAATTCAGAGCTGCTCCTTTAATCCACTCAGAAGTCTGTCATCAACGTGTGTATAAATTTGAAAGCATAATAAATCCTCACAAGGTTACATTGACATTACCTAATTTCCTCCTATGGTAGTTTATTGAATCACGTTTATTTTGAAATAACTACACTCATTTCACACGTCACTGGGGCGGAAGTAGCTGGTTGGAGGCATTCATAACCAGTATCTAAGTTCCTTAATTCATGATGATGTCATCTCTGCTCACTTGGCAGTTTGTCACTTTGAAGATGGATGAGGAAAGGAGAAAAAGTTCATGATATCAGCAATAGACATGCCATCGATACCGTGGAGAACACTCGTCAAAGTGTGGTTCACGTAGCTTCAGTGAGCTCCCTCTAGTGGTTTGCAAAAGTATCACCTGAAGTAGTTCTGTTGTGTTTAATAACTAATTACAATGCATTTGCTTAATGTCAGAGTGCTTTGCAATAACGCTTTTTGGATTGGCCGACTACTGTGTTTTAATGTTGCTCATAATGGTGGCTCTTGGAGAGCTAAGTATTTTTTAGGTGCTCCTTGGTGTAAAAGGTTTCCAAACCGCTGGCCTATTGCATTGTTAAAGCATCCATTTTGATTATTTGCAGTAAAAACCATCTCACTAAAGCTTCCTTCGCCTCATTTGTTTCCCCTTTTTTAGCTCTTTGGCCACAGCACAGCATGTGCACTTAGCATCAGTCATTGGAAAATACAGCATCTAATGGAAGGGATTTTGGGGGGGAAGGATGAAAGGCAGGATAATTATTATTATGACTTGAAGCAAAGAGCAGATGAGGACAGTCAGTGTCAACAAAATGTTTGGTGATTAATATACCCCCCCTCATCACCTGGGCACTTCATGGTCACAAAATTAAGGCTCAAGACGTGTATGCAAAATAGATTATACAGCAAGGGCCGCACTAGTGAAAAATGTAATTTGACTTTTTTTCTTTTGGTCTTCCCAAGGATATTAACCGAGGATGGCACTCAAGGTTGATGTGGATTGCAGCAATCTACAGTATGTTCAGCGGGTTCTGATTAGTGTGGAGAAAAATGAATCTGGAATAAAATTATGCAAAGAGCAGGGTGGAAAAAAACATTCCACTTATGAGCACATTTGCAATGTCAGTAATTGCATTGGACTGTCTTGACCAACATTGTGCCAATCATTTTTATCCAAATGACCTTGACGGGGTCACCATTTAGTCTTTACTCACCAAGGTTGGAAAATGAAGCACCTTTCTGAATTAGACACCTCCCAAAAATGATTATTTTCATACACAGACATGATGAAGATAAACGCTGGTTGCTAAACAAAGCAGCAGCACCAAAATAGCCTCTTATGATATATGCACCCACTCTGCCTCTTATCTTACTGTGTCACTGCCCTTCTTTATAATAGTTGGCATATTTACAATACATTTTCACATACCAGTAAGACTATTTGTGGAGTGTGCTTATGTATACTGTTGCTAACCAAAACAGCAGCATGTAGCAACCAATTGTCACTCAAACGAAATAAAGTGTGCAGTCTTACTGCATACTGTCGACCAGCTCTCTCCACTTGCTTAAATACAATTTTAAGTTACGTTGATCTGATGTCGATTAGCACTCCAGTGTTGTCTTTGTTCTGCTCATGCCTCCCTTTATGCTGCATTTCTCCATCATAGTCAGTTTACATTTTTGTTGTTTTAAACTTCGCTTTCTCTTGACATG